>NC_060268.1:32490900-32569952 GCF_021613505.1 Equus quagga | reverse complement strand
TGTGTGTGTGTGTGTGTGTGTGTGTGTGTGTGTGTGTGTGTGTGTGTAAGTGTTACGAAGGATGGGGGGCTCTTAGAGGAAAGGGGCAATTCTGGGCAGGGCTTATGCGAGGAAGAGAAAGACAGCTGAAATGGTGACAAATACAGTGTCCCCTGGGAGAGGCTAGGTGTAAAAGACTCTGAAATGCCCATGAAACTCCCGAACATCTTCAGCCCTGATGTTAATGAGCCTAAGCGATAAAATTTAAAGGTAAGAAAGGCCCCTCTAAGCTCCCTGCTGGCCTGGGAACTTGTCCCTGTCTTCAAGATGAGTCAGGGCCTTGTGAAAGGACTTGGAGTGAATCGTTCACTCGTTTAATTATTCTTATTAGAGTAGCTGCCTTTTTATTTT
Organism: Equus quagga; assembly: GCF_021613505.1. NCBI lineage: Eukaryota > Metazoa > Chordata > Mammalia > Perissodactyla > Equidae > Equus > Equus quagga. The sequence goes on along the minus strand of NC_060268.1, from coordinate 32,569,562 downwards.
TATTCCGTGTCACTAACTTCAACACGTCATTGATTATGATTCACACTTTTATAATAGCTTTAAGGAAGAAAAATAATACATTAAGAGTACACAGAGGTTTAAAAGCTCAGCCACTACTTAAAACAGTCAACTGTAGGGTAGGGTAGCGGGTTAGGAGGTGCGTCCTGGAGTGAAAACACAAATTAGGTGTTTGGAATGCCAAGGTCTAGTGGCGATATAAACAAGAGGTAGCAAATATTTGATTCTCTTTACAATATCATAATCAGAAAGGGCTTTGCAAACGTTTTTTGAGAATCTGCGGAACAGCTAGAGGGCAAACTCTGCCCACCTTCCCACCCCTATCAGCCTAACAGCAAGTTCAGTCACTGTTCTTAGGGACAGATCCCTGTTCCTGGCAGAAGAGGAATCAGCAGAGTAAGTAGGAATCAATTTCTCCCCTAGAAAATGAGGGTAGCACTTGCTCTTGTAAGATGTTTATAGATGACTTGATATTTCAGCGAGTTTATTTAAAATGCGCAGCTAACTCAGTGCTTCGAATAAATATTTGCTGAACAAATAAACTGATGGAAAGGGTCAAACAAGGTCCTCCCCATACTCTGGAGATTTTTTTTTTTTTGGATACCTGGAGGTTTGATGGTGTTTTTAAAGGCCATCAAAATAGTCAAGAAAAACAATTTAAAAACAGTCAAACTAGCAGTTTTAGTACATTAGCCATTCTAGGTTTTCCTTGAGCTTTCCTCTTTCTGTAAGTGGTGGCACAGGGAAAGTTACTGGTCTAACAATGCCTAGGTGTCTATGCTGAGTTGAACATACTGCCTTCTCTCTCTGTACCCGATAATTCTTTGACAACTATATCAAGTTCTCAATCTGTATGATCAAAAACAAATGGCCCTTAATGGCTAAGGGTTTCATGGACCACAGCCTGATGAATGTGTCTCGTTCTACTCCTCACAAGAACCCTATGAGCTTGGGCCTGCATTACCCCTACATTACCCCTATTTTTAGGTAATGAGTGACATCACACAGATACTAAGTAGCTGAGTCAGAATCTAAACTCAGGATGTCGGACCCACTGGCCTTGTGCTATTCTGTCTCCTACCCTAACCAACTACAGGTAAGTGCCAGAAACAATGTGGAGTACCTATAAAAGTGCTCTGCAAAAGATAAGGAGCAAGGTGCTGAAAGCTAAAAATCAGCAAGTGCCCCAACTGGGCCTCTTTCATTTTAAATGGGGAGACAGAAGGCCAGGGGAGGTTAGTGGCACAGAGGACCTGAACCAGGGCTGCTGATTCCTGGGTAGGTCACTGATCTTTCTATGAGTACCTCAAAAGTAGAGTCACAGTCCACAACCTCTATCCATTTATGAGCCCCGTGGAGGCCAAAAAATCTGGGAGAGAGAGGACGCTGGCAAAAACTCCAACCCCCTTGACTGGGGCTAAAGAGGTCTCCTTCTAACTTCACTCATTGGGTTGTCTGACATGAAAAGAATCCATTTATGAATTGTGAATCCTCCACAGAGGCCAAGATACACAATTTACTTGGGCAAGAAAATATTTTGATATTCACAAAACCACCCACAAATCTATTCCTGTGAAGAGAATGTTTTGACCCAACACAAGTTTATGGTAATGTAGCTTTCGTGCTGGCTTGGCAACCAAAAGACCCAAGCTCTGTGCCTGGCTGCGTGATCCCAGCCATGTCACTTCCTATCTTGGAGACCCATTTTCTCAGTTACATATGCCTGCCCTATCCACTTCAAAGGATGAAGCTCAATACACTGGTAAGTCATCACCATTATAACTAGGTTAACACCTTTGTCTTTTTTTGAATGGAAAATAGAAAAGACATTCTTGCCAACGGACTTGCCAGACTAAAGCTACATTCCATTCGTCCTATCTGATTCCTACAGTATGCTGAAAGCTTGCACCTGGAAGGCTACTCTCTGGTTTCCCTGAGCCATTCTTCCCACCATTGAGTAGAATCCTTAATTAAGAACAGTTGTGTTGTTTCCAAACCTGTTTATGCCAATTGTTCTTTTTACTGTAATTACATACTTTAATTACGCGATGGTAAACTGTAGCAATATGACTGTGAAAAAGTACTATTTCTATAAATTTAAGTGGGAGAAGCTAAAATATTGCTGTGAAATGTGGGTGCAGGAGACCAGTGGAGACCAGGGTGAATGGACATGGGAACTCAATGCCATGTGGTACAGGGTTGGATCCTGGGACAAAAAGAGGCCATTAATGGAATAACCGGTGAAGTCCAAATAAATATTAGTGCTTAGTTAATAGAAATGCATCAGTGCCAGTTTCTTAGTTTTGACGAATATATCATAACAACATAAGATGTTAATGGGGAAAGTGGATAAGGGCTTTATGGGAATTCTGTATACTGTCTTTGCAACTTTTCTGTAAATCTAAAATTATCCCAAACTAAAAATAGAAGTTCACTTTTAAGGAAGTGTGGGCGAGACAGTTTTTATTATAAATATCTAGAAAGATTCTGTAGTGATATTTCCAAGAGCCACAACTCCATTTAAAAAATATAAAAGGTAAATCACAGGTGATCTATTATGGACGTGGAATATATAGGAAGACCCCACAAAACTCCATTCAACAGACCTATAATTCAAGAAAAGGCCTCAGCCCTGCATCAACAGACAGACAAATGATGCTATACCTAACTTGTTTGAAATTAAAGGTTAAGGGAGGCAAGTATCATCTTCCATGATTCCTGATTTGGGCCAACTTTTTTCCATTAACCAACCACATTGGATAAGAGTTCTACTCTAAAAAGATTACTTCTAGATGGTATATCAATGCTAGAAGTTTTGAGACATAGATTAATTCAGGAGCACATCCTTGAGAGCCATTTAGAAAGAGAATGCCTGAGATTCAACCCTGATATAATTTTACAGTTGACTTTTATATCCTGTAAATAGTCAGAATTCCAGGGATATTTAGCTGTTCTAATTAACTAAGTCTAGGGAAGAACTTAATAGCCTTACCGAATAAGGAGAACTGTAGAGTTCTCTGAAATAGCACAGTAATAATCATCATCTTAGAAACTCAGAGTTGGACCGTACTTTCAAAATCATCTGGTACAACTACCCTTTCCAGTGGTACCTATCCTCCCATCTCCCACAACACAGTCTTCCCATCAGAAGTGGGAGAGGGACCCATTATCTCTGAAAGCCATCAGTTCTCTCTTTGGACAGCTCTAAAATCTGTCTCCCTGAAGCTTCTACCTTTTTATGCTCATTTGACATCTTTGCCCATAAGTAAATCATCTAATTTCTCTCTAAAGCAAGGTCAGCAATTATCTGAAGTAAGTTGAGTCTTTTCTACCATTTATTCTTTCACTCATTCATTCGCCCACTCAACAAACATTGGTTGACAACAACAATGTGGCAGGTACTGACCGATGCAGTAGATATAACCACTAAGAAGGTCGTTAGGTCCCTGCCTTTGTGGAGGAGAGGGGAGATTTACAAAGGAACAAGTAGAAAATAACAGCAATATCAAAATTGGGGGCTGTAATAGAGTGACTATTCAGAGTGGCTATAGTTGGGTGGTCAGAGAAGGCTCATGGTATGGAACTATCTGGAAGGGCATCCCAGGCAGAGGGAATACCTGCTGCAAAAGTCCTAAAGCAGAAACAAGCTCATTGGGTGGGAACACAAAGGCGACCTGTGAGGCTGGAGGTTAGCGGGCAGGAGGGGTTGGGGTGGCGTAAGAAGAGACAGGAAAGGAGAAGTGGTCAAATCATGTGGAAACTTGTAAGGCATGGCTACAGGTTCTGAGGCTGGATTTTATTTTGAGAGCAATGCACACGAGACAACAAAGTGGCCTGATCCGCCCAGTGTGCAGAGACTGGATTAAAAGGAGGGCAAAAGAGGAAGCAGGGAACCCTGTTAGGAATCTGTTGTGGCCCAGGTGAGAGAGGTAGTGGTTGGGACTGGAAATGTGATGTGGATAGTATGGAGAACAATAAGCTGATTCAAGGCATTTTCTGAAGCAACAGTCAACAGGATTTGCTCATGGACTAGATGTTGGGTATGAGGGCACAAAGGGAATCAAGGATAAGTACTGTATATTTTGATTATACTCTGCAAAGGGATTTCCTTCATATGATCCTGGTTAATCCTCTCAATCAATCAGTGAGGCGGACAGTGCCCCCCTCCTGCCCTCTGCTTTTTATACAAGGATACTGAGATGAGATGTGAAGGGATGAAATGACCAGTCAAGGGTTACACAGCTTGTAAAGCAAGGATTTGAATTCAGGACTTGTGACACAGACTTTTCCATGATAGTAGCTTTTGTTTCAATATTTTATGCTTCTTGTGAAAAAAAAAACAAACCCAAACAAAGTAAATTCTATTAACCATGTTGATTTACAAATAAAGGGTAGAAATAGAGTGAAAACTGAGAAGAGGAAACCAGACACCATAACTCATCCTGCCCACCTAGAGATGTCACAATCATGGCTTCAAAGGAAAACACAAACTTCTTCCATTAATTAAACAGATGAATCAAGTTTCAGTTTCCGTATCCTCTCGCCTTTCTGTACAACTTGTCTTTGAAGGCATTCCATTTGGGAAATGCGTGACCTTTACCCACCACGCTGCACTTAATTGAATGCTTTGCATCAAAAGTCACCACGCTGATCAACGTTTTACACCCACTGCCTTTCTGAAATACTTAGCCCAGTTCCTTACGTCTGTTTTGTTCAAATCATTTTACAAAAATAAATCATATCAAAGTCTTTCTTTTATTATTTCTAAATCTTTGCTTGCAAAACTAAATATTTTTAACACCATGGCAACACAGTCAGGACTCTGGCTAATGTATCCAGTCTTGTACCAGAGTTCAGACTCAGCAAACTACTGTTGTGGACAAATGGGCTAGGAAGGAAGAAAGGACTAATAAATCAGGCAGGTCAATAATCATTCAAGTCACATCTTCTGGAGTGTCCTAAAAGGGGATAAATTAGCCAGGCTTGTCCTAATGGACCAATTCCCCCTTCTCCCTTCTAGAACACACCAATATGTATTAAGCAAACTCCATGGCTTCTGAATGAATTTAAATGATACCTCCCACACCTTCCCAAGCACTTCTCATACATCTGCCCATCTGACCCTTCCAAGATCACTCTGAGTTGGGCAGGGTAAGATGATCAGTTCCATTTTTTTAGCTAAGGTATACAGAGGTTAAGTGATTTGTCAGAGTTGCATGGGTCATCACATGGTTGGTAAGAGGCAGAACTAAATCTTTAACTGCATCTCCTAAATCCCAGGCCAGTACTACTTTCAACACATCAGTCTCTGCCATTGCAAGTAACTAAACTACCACTTATAAATGCTTTGCTTTATTGTTATTTTTGGTTTTTGTATATTCAAAGTTATACGAGCATATACTTAAAAGAATACATGTATTCCATGCAATCTAAGAAAAGCAGTTGCTGATCTCCATCCCACCAATTTCGCCCAATTCTTCCTTCCCAGAGGCAACCACTTATACCAATTTTACGTGATTTTTTCAGCTCTTAATTGCAAGTCTCTAAGAAGCTCCTGTTGGTACTTTGATTTTTCTCTCTATGCACAACAAATGATGTTTCTTTCTTTTCTCCCCCTATGCCCACCACACATGAGCCCCCTACCATGACTTGCTTAGACTAGTATTTGGGTGTTGACATTATTATGACTTTACAAAAACAACTCCCAGCCCTGATTAATTCACCTTTCCTTATATATTCCCCCCAAACTCTTTCATCCTTACCCTCAGAATGAACAATTTTTTCCTAATTTGTTGTTTTCCATGTGCTTATCACTAAATGAAGTTGGACTTATTTTGACAAGATTTACACAGCTAGCAACATTGATACATCAGATGCATTAATTGAAAATTCTCAAGAATCTTCTCCATGATTCTTTTGACCTAATCTAATCTGGAACATTTGCTCTCCATGCCTGGCTGTCATCCTGGGTTCTATGTCTATCTTGGAGCATCCCCTCACTTCCCTTCTGCACCGGATTTTTTATTTCCTATCACCTTTGTTTTCCTATTTCATGGGAAAGCACAATCTCTGGTAGCATGCTGAGGACAGTGGCATGGGAGATAAATGTTTTTGAGAACTTACATGTCTGAAAATGTTTTTATTCTGCTCTCATCTTTGATCAATAATTTGGTGGATATAAGATTCTAGATTGGGAATAATTTTCCTTCAGAATTCTGATCCATTTCTACCTTCTGGTGTTGCTGTTGAAAAGTCTGAAGCCATTCTGCTTCCTGATTTTCTGTATATAATTTGTTTGCACATCCCACTCTCTTACTCCCTCCCCTTCTAAACTCTTCTAGAAGTGTATAAGCTTTTCTTTTTCTCCTGAGTATTCTGAAATGTTCTAACAATGGTATGGATCTGTTTCATTCCATTGTTCTGGAATCTCTTTGGACCTTTTAAAACTAGAACTTGGATCCATCACTTTGGGAAGTTTTCTTGAATGATTTCCCTGAGTAATTTATGTATGAATATATATGAATGTTTACGTATGAATAGTATGAATTTATGTATGAATTTGCAGTAGGAATTTTGCAGTAAAAATTGGATTGTTTCTTACCTTTCTCCACTCCTGGATTAGAATTCAGCTTTCTGGTTTGGTTAATTCATTTACAACTTGTCCTTCTAATTTTGAGCTTCAGAAATTTTGTGGTTACGGTTTTTTCTCTCATTTTGCTCTCATGAGTTTACGCTTTTAAAGAACTCTTTACTATGGTTTTAGTAATTTTCAAAAGGAACTGAAATCCTACCTATGTTCAATCCTAGATGAGCGTTCCATTGGTCATCTTTTCTCAGAAGTCCTCCAGAAGTTTTCCAAAGTCTTTTTGCCCTCTTGCTAGAGCCATACTGGTCATGAACCATGCTCAAATGAGTAATTAAAGAAAATATTCACTCCCATGACAAGATCTAGTTTTTCCCCTTTCTTTCTTTTGTAAACAACACTTATCCTCTCATGGAGAGAAAGCCACTTGATAATGGTAGGTGGTAGAAGTCATTTAAACTGCAGTCAGGGCTGGTCCCCAGCAGAGAAGCAATAGTCTGCTCTGCTCTGTGACTTGACAAGTCCTGGAAGGTTCCCTTACTTTCCCTTCTATGTCAGAACACCATTACACATAATTTCTACAAATGGAAGAGATAGTAAAGGAGTCAAAACCATGCAGGTTCCCTGGAGTTGGCCCTGTAGTACTCCGCTATTCATCTGGCTAACCACGTCGTACTAGTTTGCTTATCATCTAGGTCTTGAAGGGATAAAACACAGGCTAGATAGTTGTCAGAGAGAGAGAGAGTGAGTGTGTCAGAGAAACCAAAAGATGTTGACATGCAGGAGAGAGGAGATTAGAGATTACAACAGGCAGGTTAGTTGAGTGGTTACGGTCAGAGACAATAAAAAGCCTAAATTCAATCCAATTATTATCTGCAGCCCCTTTAGAAGATGAAGTAGAGCACTAAACAGGGCTTATTTTTCAAGCTTTATCATTCTAGATCATACTGTTAGTGCTTGAGGTGTGGGCCCACAAACAGTAAAAGAATAAAGCATGGTACAGTAGAGAAAGCATAAGCTTTATAATCAGATAAATCTGCTTCAAATCTCAGCTTTGTCATTAGCAGAAAAGTTGCTTCAACTTTCCTACTGTTAAAATGCAGGTAGTACTTATTTTGAAGGAGTTTTAAGAAGCAGAAACGATGTAAGCAACTTTGGCAGTATTTAGTAAGTGCTCATTAAAAGGTAACTGCTGTCACTAGCGATGGTGGACATGGACACGTACCACATCCTTGAACACATTCACTGTGCCTGAGTCCACTGTCCACCCTCAGAGGGATGAAGATTTTATCACTGAGATTGTTTAAAATTGCCACTGCATAATGGTAATAAAAAGTGAACCAGCTTTTAGTTGGTTTTATTATTGCCTTTAAATTCTCTACAGATATGCCAGATAAAAGACAGGACACCACATTAAATCTGAATTTGAGATAAACAAGAAATCATTTCTTTAGTATAAGTGTATCTCGTGCAATACTTGAGAAACACTTACGCTAAAAATATGTCTTGTTTATGTGAAATTCAAATTTAACAGGGCTTCCCGCATTTTATTTAATATATTTGACAACCCTAAGGGTATCCCCATATTGCATGCACTGGGGGTAGAATGCTCCATTGTAGTCCCGTACATCCATCGCTTGGTAGGCCCCTGACTGTGTCTACTACAAATTCAAAGGAATGCCATTACAGACTTTCTTTAAATCATCTACTTTGCTTTCTGAGATAATATTAATAGGTAACCACTTAAGTTCTGTTTTGGGCTCCACAGTGCTGACTTAGTCTGCCAAAAGCCATACTTTCATCCAAGTGGTGGACAGATACATGGATTCTGACCAAGGAGGAGCCGAACGACTGTAAGAATGCAAGAGTCAAAGAAGATGGAGGTGAGGTGAACTCGCATTAAAGAACTGGACCGTGGAGCCAGGACGGGATCCTTCCCTCTGCCCACAGTGATACAAACTTGAATATTCATTAGATTAGCAACACCAGTTAGTAGTGTTCCTTCTCACTTTTCACAGTCAACTCTTGACTAACTGCAGTAACAGGAAGAGGGAAGGACACCACAGATAACCCCAAATCAAAACTAAAAAGAATCAAAAGAGGTCTAGGGCAAGATGAAGTGCAGGTTCTCCACTAGCCCTCCTGCTGTGTCTCGGCGCGTGGGGATACCAACTCTCCTGCAGGCAGCTTCCCTTCCCATCCAGATGCTGGATGCCACCAGCGCTCGAGTCTTGAACCCCACCTCACACACTCCACCCTTCAGCACCTCACCAATATTATCTCAACAATGTATTTGCCCAGACACTTACTTTGTTCCTTAAGTTAAGTGAGCTCCATGACAAAGGAGGTGATTGTTTCCACCTTGCAGGAGAAACAATACGTTGTCTAGGTTTATCATGTAGTTTCAAACAGGAAAGGTTTTCTAACATGTAAATAGTATAGCTGACTCAGTGATTAATGTTAGAAATAATATATTACTAACTTTTTAAAAACTATGGCTAACCCTTAGCCTCACTAATTTACCTACCTATAATTGAGAGTTGACTATAACTTATGTTTTTTAACCTTTTTTAACTGTAAAAATTTCATATGCATATCCAAATAGTTAAACTATTTCCACTACACCAGTCTCTGCCCAGGGCCAGGAGAGACTGCCATGTTAAAAGGTTCTCATTTCCTGTTTTTATGTGTGTGGGAGTGTGGTTCCCTCCCCAATTCTTCCTCTTTTAGCTGACTATATTGATATTGACCGTATGCTGCTAAATAACATGTGTTAATTTTTTTTGGTGGACCTTTAGAAGGGAGTGGAGCTAAATGAATGAATTCAATCTGCCATCTTCATCTGGAAGACGTGCTGACTATAGTTCAGAAAATCTACACAAAATCCCTATCTTTCTTGAACTGTTACTTCCATGCATGTATAAATTAATCCTATAACTTAGAAGTTGAAGCACAACGTTCAGGTACCACTGTTGTATAAAACAGGTTCATCTGGATGGTTCTGGGCTAATCTGGTTACCCCATTAAAATAAGGACATCAGGACCAAAAATGCCTAAAGATGTCACAGATGTACTTCAGTGTGAAACTGGTTTAGAAATATTACTAGTATTCAAACTTAGAATGAAGATTTTAAAATTATTGAATGCCTGGACTATGCATTTCACACAACATCTCATTTAGAAAAGGCTTAAAAGAGTTAACATTTTAGGCTAAACATTTATAGCATAAACATTTACAGAGTGATAACAGATATCAAAAAAGTCAACCGAGACTCTTGCTTTTCCAAAACTGTGTATTCCCAAATACTTCTAAATGGTACATAAGGAAGGACATGTTCAAATATATAGTCTTAAATATTTAGAGAAAAGAACATCAGAATCATCTTAACACACACACACATACTACAGTTGCATCGAAGCCAACATTCTCAAGCAAGTCTGAATATCTTACACTGAGGGTTAATTAATAATTACGTTTTCCCAATTTATATACACAATAACAGGGCTAGGCTAATAAGGCACCCTTTTCAAGGCAAGATTTGGTACATAAATAGATGATTAAACAGCCCACCCTTAATGATAGGGGATACTAAATTACTACTGTTAGCTAATAAGGGCAAATTATTTTTACTCTGAAACTTTTCAGAATATGCTGACTTCTCAACACCTATCTGAAGAGTTCCTATCTCATTTTCTGACAAAAAAAATTAGTTTTCTTAATTTCACAGCTTGAATGAATTTTTCATGATAAAATACTATCACAGGATCATGTCAAACAAATGTGGATTTAGAGGAGGTGACATTAAGAGTAATTTTGAATAATACTAATGCCATTTGTTTTGGATTTTCAGGCATCAAGACATCAGAGAGGATTTGACCCACTCTGTTAGTTTACATGGATAACAAACTCAGGAAGGAAAGTGCCATCAGGGAGTATTAAAAGCCATACTGAAGAACAGAGGCCATCACTGTTCGTCTCAGCTCCTCCTATGAATATCACCTACTAACGATCATTTAACCAACAGCTGTGTTCTTTATATTAAAAATTTGATGGTAATAACATCCCTTCTTCTTAAACTGCATTTCACAGAATGCGTGTTCTGCAACATATTACTAAGGATTCAGTGAGAGAAAAAAAATGTTTTATGTTTGGAGAAATCCTGCTTTAAATAGGGTTAAACACCATTTTGTTTTGTTTTGTTTTATTGCAGGACTTCCCAGAGCCTTTAATAAGCTCATGTGCACTGTGAATCTCTATGATATGACTTTAGTACAGAGCATTTGCAGGTTTACTAGACTCTAGACTCTTTTAGAGAGCACAAATTCACACTTCATGCAATACGGTTAAGTGCCACTACTTGGGAAATGCTACATCTATGGCCTCAGTGATGGTGTGTGCATGTACATGTGTGACTGGTATTAACTGGCACAATCATAAAGCTTACACTGCTTGGTGTGTTTGTTTCCTATTGCTACTATAACAAATTACTGCAGGCTGAAGTGGCTTAAAATGACACAAATACATTACTCTCTAGTCCGTGTGTTAGGAGTCTGACTTGGACCTCACTGGGCTGAAATCAAGGTGTGGACAGGGCTGCATCCCCTTCTGGAGGCTCTAGGAGAATCTGCCGCTTGCCTTTTCCACTTTTAGAGACTTCCCACATTCCTTGGTTCACTGCCCACCTCCTCCATCTTCAAAGCCAGCAACATTGCATCTTTCTGATCATTCTACTGCACTATTTCCCGCTGACCACAGACAATGAAAGTTCTCAGCTTTTAAAGATGTGATTAGATTAGGCCCACTTGGATAATCTAAGGTAATTTCTCCATCTCAGCATCAGCAAAGTCCCTTTTTGCCATATAAAATTATGAATTCACGGAGTCTAGGGGTTAGGGTTTGGACCTCATTGGAGCCATTATTCTGCCTACCACGCATGGGTTGGTAAGAGTACCTTGAGAGCTCTGACCAGCAAACAAGGTCAAGGAATATAAGGTTGAGCAACTATTTCTAGTCTTTGTTTTGTCCCTTACTTAGAACATCATAGTAACAGGGAATTCAAAATTACTATGTGATTGAGGTACAGAACAGTAAACAAAATATGGAACATGTTCCCAAGCACCAAGAACTGGATTCTGTCTTCACAATGTAGAGAAGAGAGCACCAGTGCTCTGGGAATTAGATTGTCCACATACACATCCAGCTGGCCCCTCAACAGCATGGGCATGATTCTACAAGTTGTGCACTTTCCAGTAAAATGTACATATCCCTAATCAGCTTTATTGAAGCTTTCCTTACTAAGGAATCGTGCATTCATTACCTCCTACGACATAGGTAATAGGATTGTCCCATTTTACAGGTGAGCAAATAAAGTCCTTTTTATGGTTATGTGACTTGACAAGATCTCGCTTTCATCCAACCAGTAAAAGTACATATCTGATTCCAAAGCCCAAGTTCTTAATCCTATGCAATACTGTCTCCTGTACGTTTTCCCCTTCCCTAGCCCCAACCCAAATAAGTTCTTTCCTATCTCTATCTGGTCTGAGGGTCTATATATGTGGTTCTAGGAGTATGTGTGTGCATACTCACGTGTGCTTGCACTGATACACACATGTTTAGTAACTCTCTATTGTTCATATCTTCATGAGGATTTCTGCCTTGAATACCTGTCTTCCTGTTCTCATCTCTGATCAGATATGGAGATTTCTGGGCCAGAGGCAGGGTATGTCATGAATACATGCCTTAGAGTGATACCTAGTTTCAAAACGTGGCTAAGTCAACACCTGTGCTCGGCAAGTTACTTCAGCACCATGAACTTCCGCTTACCCTTCTGCAAAAGATCGATAATAATATCTGCTTCACAGGGTCATTGTAAGAATTGAGAGAGATGATATCTGTAAAGCATCTAGTAGATAATCATCACACAGTAAATTTTATAGTTCATACTATCATCAATTCCTTGCTATGTTTACCTGCACAAAAGTGCCATTCAAAGTTCTCGTCTCTATCAAAGATACTTATTGACAACAGCTACTTGATCAGTGATATTTGTACAACCACAGTTTAATTCACATCCTATTGTTAAGGTGTGGTTCACTCTACTCAAAACAATTTTCTTCTCAAGCGCCGTGCCTGCTCGGAGAACCGGGGCCTGCGGCTCCTTGAAATTTGCTAATCACATCTGGTTTAGCTTTAGACATTTTCTGGGGTTTTGCCAGCAGCCACGACATTTTAATGGCTACAATAAACCTCAAAGCCTCATCAAATCTTCGCTGTATGTGTGAAAATTATGTCCTCTTCAATTAAACATTCAATCTAGGCTCACACCAAGGCCTTACGGAAAAGGAGGTGAAATCTGAATGGGAGTGTGAGATGAAACGGACCGCCACGACTCTGGCCATCTCGCCAGATGGTATTTAGAAGAAAAAGAAATTCATTAGAGAACCAACGGTCAGTATTTTCTTTAAATATTTACTAGGTACCTTTCATGTGTTGAAAACACTGGCATCTCTAAAGATTAGCAGGGCATTTTTGCTTAAATATTCAATGTGTGTGGGGGAGTCGCAGCTTCCTCATTTGCCTTTTTGAGACTTGATGTCTTTGGTGAAGTTCAATACAAAGAGGAAAATTAACTGGGGCAATGTTCAGTTTTCATTTATAAGACAGCTCCTCTAGCTTCAGAAGTTGTTGTATTTCCTTAAAATTGACTAAGGAAACTGTCAATTGAGTACTGAGAGATCCGGAACTACACCTGGGATCTCCCTAGAGAAAATAAGGTGTGCCAAAGTGGGATCTCTGGGGGAACCCCTGCCTCTCCACTGTTCTACTAATTTTGCTCTTATCTTTTTGTTATTCATCATCAAACATGGGGATGTCAAAGGGAGGTGGCTGAGCCAGGATGCCTGAAAGAGGCAGCCTCTGGAAGGAAAGCAGATGAAGAAAGACCAAACATAGATTAGGTTTCTGCTCAAAAGTCTACATGAGAGGACAGACCAAGGGTTTTTACAACCAATGGGCCAAGAGAGAAGAGGGGATGGGCATTCAGGAATGGCCAGGGAGTACAGAAGCTCAGGTCTTCTCTGCCACTGCTAATCTTGCAGCCATCCTGAGGACTGGCCTGGATCCTAATTCTGCCTTTAGAGAGGGACAGAAAAAACTGCTAGGTGATGGCTTACTCTGCTTCATTCCAATAAGAATCAAGCTCCTCATTGTAGATATGGATAAAACTGCCAGTGTTTTAGGCGAGGGAAAGCAACGACCACAAGTTCACAGATCACATTCCTGAATGAAGCATCCATTTGGTAGAATTCATGCTTTCAACCACATCAACAGAAGAAAAAAAAAATCCACACGTTCCTTTAAAAATAATTTACAAGGTAAAAATATTCACTTGTAACCACTATCCTTATTTAAGCAAGTTTTATGCCCAAAGTAAAAATCCATGGCTCTCCCTGCCACCAGGAGCTGATCTTTCCCACTTTACTTCCATTTCCAAGCTGTTCTCTGTCTAACACTTGGGTTTCTGAGCACTCTTTCACAATAAACATTTTTAAAATGTTTATTTTATGTCTTAGTGTAAAAATATTCCTGGTGCAGGCTCTTCATTTCCTCAAGCTCTCCTTTTGGCACTCCGGGCTCCATTTCCACATTAACACACTCCCTAAATCCTCTGTAGAGCTCTTCAATTGGAGTTATACAAGCTCCAAGGCAAGTATTTATATTCTTGGACAAGGAGATGTCTCCACAGTGAAAACACAAGACTCTAGAAACGCCAAAGGAAAATTCTTGCACAAGAGAGACATATTTTCACCTTTTAAAAAAGCCAAAAAGGGCTTTCAGCATTTTGTTTTGAATTAATTAAAAATGTAAATTAAACTAAAATAGAATGTTTACCTTGGGTCTTGCCATCATTAGACTCATAGACATAAACCAAATATATAAGGGGTGCTTGTGTATAATATATATATATATAAGCAAAGCAAACTAGCTTAGCAAATGCATGAGTTCTAATTGGATAGACCTGATAAGCTCAGTAAATCTGCCTCTTAATGGCTGTGTGAAGGTAACTTCTCTAAGCCTCATTTTTCTCAACTGTAAAATGGAGTTACTATAGTTCCTGCTTATTAGGATTGTTATAAGAATTATATGAGACAACAGTAGGCACTCAATAAAGTGTTGCTGCAATTATTATTATTAAAGTTATATCTATTAAAAGTTGGAAAATGTAGATATAAGTACAGATAGAACAAATGATTGACACGAATAAGAGAGGGATATGTAAGTACAGTGTCCCCAAACAGTGTATGGAGGTCGAAAGATTCATGAGGGCTGTCGTGTACCATAACTGAACTCTGCACCAACTCCATTCCGTGAGCCAGACATAAATAATACTCTTAAACCATTAAAAATATCTTAACCATTATCCTAATATTAGAACAGTTCCTGTTACCTTCTAGTTGCCTCTTCAGTTTTCTCAAATCTTTTATGAGGTCTTCAAACTTGACTTGGGAGGCCAGAAAGAAATCTTGTGGTTCGGGCAGGGGGAAAACACTCTTTTCTGTTCCTGCTTCCTAAAACACATGGTAAACAAAAGAACATTACACTTCCCAACTGTCACTTGCAGTTGAAATTCCAAAGCATCTTCTGTTCGAATAAGAATCAGCAATGCTCCTCTGCTATGCCTGAATTGGGACTGGTTACTTTGAAAACCTTTTGTGTCATTCACAATATCACTTTGGTCTTATTGGCTTTGAGGTTGGCTATGGCTTTGGCATGGGCTAGGTTCAACTTTGCCTCATGAATCAAAGAGAAAATTATCAGGTATGTCCTGATCTTGGACACTCTACTCTCATGCAAAAAAGGCAGAGGAGGAAAACATGCAAGTAGTTAAAGGCCCTGCTTGAGTTTCACATGGTAGCAATTAGATAACTCATCTTTGGGGTTTGCCAGTGGGTGTGAATTAGAAGGTGCTGGATAAGGCAGCACTGCAACTGAAGAAACAAGCACTCTCCTTTATGCCTTTACCCACCTTGCTGTGCAACTTCAAGCTCGTGTGTGCACGTGTGTGTGACCTCATTCTTCACATACTTGTAAAAATTTTCCAAATGTTGTTTGACTTAACTTAACAGATATTTACTGAGGGCATGGTTGGGTATAGTTTTTGACAAGCCCCACAGCTAAACCCAATAGAGGATCTAAGCTGAGAAACATCTCGAGGGACAAAGCCTTCAGTGTACATTGAGAAATAAGCTGAGCCTCAAGTATCTTCTCCAGTCTAGCTCACTTTCTCCCTGAGTTGTTTAATATCAGCTTTGAATCTCGCCTCTCTCAGGCAGTCTTCAGTTATTCCTCTCTCCACATAGGCTACTTGGCCAGTTTTCCCCCACATTCCATCTTTCCTACTGCCATTAGGACAAATTCCAAATTCTAAAACTGCTTTACAAGGCACTTTATGATCTGGCCTCTGTCTACATCTCCAGCCTTATTTCTACCTTCTCACTATCTCTAACTCCCTCCCCTAAACTCTCATAAATTAATAGAACGGGCCACAATCTCTTGCCTCTAGGCTTTTGTCTATAAAACTGTCCCTTTCCAATATTCCCCAGAACCTCCTCACACTGCCTTGTTCATACTTATCCTTCAAGTCTCAAAACAAGTCTCTAAGATTTCCACTGAGCCCCCGCACTTGGTGTTTCCAAGAGCCCCTGGTACCTACCATTATCACAGCACTTATCAACATGAATTTAAAAATCGCCAGATTAGCTTGTATGCCTTCCCCACTAGACTAGAAACACTTCGAAGGGAGGAACTGTGTCTTGTTCTCGGTACAATACACAACATCTGGCATATCAATACACTTTGTTTGGCACCATTATAGGGAGCTTATAAAACACTGTTCTGAGAAGTTTGTATCTTTAGTAGGGGACATCTAGCTTGTCAAATTTTTTGTGGTTTCAGGAATTCTCTGGACCCTCCCCTTCCTTTAAGACCTTTAGCTTCACTTGGAATGCTGGAAGAAGGTGGTTTTCCTCATTTGATCAGAACAACATTTTATGTCATCGAGGTACTTTTTTCCATCTTCCTATACTTATTTTAGTACCTTAAAAACAATGGAAGCAGTACCCTAGTCTGAGTGCCAGGATGGAACAACATCTGAGATGCTTGCCACAAAACTCCACGGTAATTGACACTGGAGAACTCACGCATAAAATCTCTATTTTCCAAAACATTTTATCAGATTCAGTCCTGCCTGGCTTCGAGGTTTTTTGTTTTTTTAGCTAGAAAAAGCTGCTGAGCAAATCAGCCTGATAGTAGCTCTTGGGAAAGTCGCTCAATTAGAGTTCAAAAGACACGGCTCTAGACGGGTTCTTTTAAATTGCTCAGACCTAGACTTGGACCAGCAACCAGGCAGGAGTGGAAGGAGGTTGGAGCAGGAGTCACCTTCCTTCAGCTAATTGCTCATCCCCACTAACCACAAAAATCATCACTTATGTTCCTGGAGGGAGGGGATAATTTAATAAATCACAGAATTCCACACTCTTGTTCAGTGAAATGCATTTTGCACACTGAAAACTGGGAGAGCACCACACTAATGTTGACTTCTTATTCTTCCTAAAGCGGGCCATCCCATGTTTGAAGTTATTCTTATTGTGAGACTTGTCCTCTGTGAAGTCAACTCAACTGGGTTCAGCTCTCTTCAGTGAGAGCCATATATCACAGGCAGATTTCAGCCTTCCTAAACGATGCCTCTGACTTGGGTGAGGCAGACACTACAAGATAAAACTGCTCTTGCCAACCTTGGATCAGAAGCATCGCCTCTCAGGATTCTTCAGGGTAATTCTTCTGCCACACTGGTACCTGCTGTCAGAAGTTCAGGTATGTGCATATTGCCTGAAGCTCAACATGTGTGCCCCTTCTTCCAGAAAATAGCTCTCACTTCCTCACGCCTAGTTCTTTACAGCTGCCACTTATTACATTCTTGTGGATATTTACAGTATATTCAATTCAGCAAGTATTTCTCAGGCATCTACACTACAGACACTAAAAAAGAGACAACAATGAGTTCTGGACCTCAAAGAGCAATGCCAGGATGATAGGTAATTGCTCATTGATATCTCTATATAAGGTAGAATAAGATGCATCATGAGAGAGGTTCAAAGAGTGTTTCTGGGCTTCAATGGAGTAAAAGATGAGGAAGAGAGCAAAGACTTCATGGAAGAAGGGCAAATGTAAGATTGCACTATTTTTCATTATATCTTTTTTCCCTTTTACAAAACTGACACATGTTCATTATGTTTAGTAACTCAAAGAAAGAAGAAAGTAAAAATCTCTTATAATCCTACCATCCAGAAATAATCAAATATTTTAATATATATGCTTCCAGGTTTTTCTGTGTTTGTGTTTATTTATATTTACATATTTGAAATTACATTACATATTTTTTAACACATTTGTAATTTAAAAGCAGATCAAGAGTATTTTCTAATGCCACTAAATTTTTTCCTATATACTTTCCATGGCAGTGTAGTACTCCATTTTATGACTCTAGCATAATTTATTTGACCTTAGTCTCTACCTCTGGACATCTACCAAAAATTCTGCAATATTTTGCTATTACAAATTATTATAATAGAATAATGATACATGTTTTTATTTATTTCCTTAGGATAAAAATTCCTAGAAAGATTATACATATTTCTAGAGTTTTGCTACAGAAAGGACAAAGCCTTGTTAGCTCCATGTAGTATATTTGCATGAATTAGGAAAAGGTGTCCCTTGTAGGTAGGCACAGCTCTATGGGCAAACAGCTTGACGAACATGACATCTTCATGTGAATTGTTTAAAGGTGCCCTTTGTAGGACATATAGTTTGGTGAGTCAAGGGCAGACTAGCTATGGATCCCCTTCAACCTGGAGATCTTAAACAGAGAATAACTCAGTATAAACTATACATGATAGTCCTGAGAAAGGTTTGATCAATTGATATTGCTGATTTTATATATCTAGTTGGCAATTTATATCTTCGACTTGTCTTTTGTAAATTACCTACAGCCTCTCTTGCCTTTTTTTTTTTTTTTTTATGAGAAGGGACAAGTTGTCCTTTTCTTGTTAATGCTGAAGAGCTCATTACCTATTATATGTTGCAAATACATATATTGTTACTGGGAGCTTTTTCCTGAAAGGTCTTTTAATTATTATTTCAAGAGAGTATTAATAAGACAAAAGATAACTTTTATAAAAAGGCTGGTGATAAGGATAGTTCCAGTTAGGGAGAACATCAGAGGTAAAAACCCCTCAGTAAGAAAGCACAGGGTGTGTTTGGAAAACATCAGGTCTTGAGTTGGATCACAGAACACATGTAGAGGGAAAGTAATAACAGGATGGTTGTAAAAGACTGGAATTAAATTGGATAGAATCTTAATTTGCTTGAGTATGGGGAGACATTTCTGGCTTTGAGTAAAAAAGCGATGCAATATGATCAGAGCTATAAGAAGTAATTGGGCCATAGGGTGTGGGATGGACTAGAGTGGGAGTAAGTCAAGGTGGGGAGCAATAGAAATTCTCTAAGTGAGTTCTCTTAAAGCCTGAATGAACTGAGGTCAGTAGGGGTGAAAAACATGGAAGAACATGAGAAACAGTTTAATTGAAGGACAGAGAGGAACCAAAATAAGGACAAGCCTCATGTCTGAATGATCAAAAATTATCATATCCTTATAGAAACAGAGGAAGTCCGAGGAGGGGGTAGCGGAATGATAAGCCTGATTGTAGATATATCAAGAACAATCCCCCTAGGAGGGTAGGAGAGATGACTATAGGCTTGTCTTCTGGATGAGACTGCAGGCCTTTTGAAAATAAGGCCCTGGAATCTTTATTTTCCTTCGCTGGGTGCCTAGGAAAAAATGCCTACGTGAGTAGTTGAGCAAGAGTCCTGACAACAATTTCCTGAGACTTTTTCCATTCATACTGATTGCTAGATTTCTCAACAACTCACAACAGTACCTCTTTCTTCCCAAAGTTAGGACTGCTTGTTCTCAATGTAATGAGAAGGAATAAAACACAGAAAATTGTGCTCAGGTAGATTCTCACAGAAATTTTTCTTTCTAATTGCAAATGTAATCTAAGCATAGAGGATGGATTTCAAATTCCACATCTTCAACTTGCTCACAGAGGAACATTACTTATAAAGTATTTGGTATTACTGAATCTTACTTTCCCAAATTTTGGTCTGTGTCCCAGAATCTAGTTTCAAATATAACCAATTACTGAATGGATATAGATTTCACGAGACCCTCACAACCTGGTCAGAAGGCACTGAGATAACTGGGGGTCTCTCTGAAGCTGGGTTACACAGGGGATTGAGAGGCAGTAGATTTGTACCACTGAATAATGCCTCTCTTTACAAGAGTCAACTAAACTCTCTTGGCTTCAGTGTTCCCATCTGTAAACCAAGGAGGCTGGATAGCTCTCAAATTCTATGTTGGACTTGAAATTCATCCATCCATCCATCATTCCGTTTCTAAACGCCAACAACGTGCAAGAGTTGAAACCCCATTAGTGTAGTTTTCCACATAATGCCATTTCTTACCTGATCATAGTAACGCAGGTAATATTTCACGACATAGTCCACCAGGTTAATCCCGTTATCCTAGGTTTAAAAAGAGAAGCTTAAATGAAAATCATTCACATGAGACTCTGCCATATTATAGAGTTAAGAGCTGAAATCTCAACTTGTGGCCCTAATACTTTTAATTTACGATTCCTGGTCCTAATTCTGTTTGGTAAGATTTTCTTCTCTCCTCCTTGTCCCATCATTTTTGATGGCATCTATACAAAGAAATGACTACATTATTTTTTGTGAAGAAAAGAATCAAACAGATAACCCATAAGCCCTCTGAGGTAACAGCTAAAGCAAACAAACAAACAAAACACTGTCTTAATATTTTCTGGCATAAAGCCAAGATGGGGGGGTGGGGGGGAGTGCTAAAGGGACCCAGGGACTAGAACAGAAAACCATCCCTCCCCTTCCCACCTTTCAAAAAATGTGTGTTCTTAATGGCGTGAAAAACAATCAGGGCAGCTTAAAAGGAACGCCATGCCACTTTATGACCCTGGGAGGCCAGGGGCGAGCAGCCCTCCCACAAGGCAGCCTTTGTGTCTTGTTCACATGGGTCTAATTCTAATTTGCCTGTGTGTTTCCCCTCCCTCCACTCCCCCTGCCCCCCATGGGATGCCTAGATATGGGCTGGTTGTTTCTAAAGAGGGAGCTCTGCAGGGGTGTGGAGCCAAATGATAATCAGGCTCAGAGAGTTTGACAGGAGACCCCCAGCTCAATTGTTGTGGGCAAAAGAATAATTCAAATGCTCAGCTCCATGGGTGATTCAACATTGCGCCCTACTCTGGAATGAGTAAATGACAAGTAGCCAACACTGAATTCAAACAGACTCAAGCCTTGTGCTTCGGCTAATACTGTACACTATCTGTTTTATCCTCTCATTGCAGTTCAACATCTAATTGTGTACTGTAGAGCAAACATATCGGGGATTTTGTCATTAAAATAAGATCAAGCATGAAAAACCTATTTTTATTCAAAAGTCAAAAGAAAGCAAAGAAAAAATGCATTGTTAAGGGGAAGACAGAGGTGAATGGAACAACCAGGGAAACTTTTTCCTTTTTTAGGTACAGAAGGAAAGTCATTCATTCTTTATGAAAAATAAATACCCGACTTTTGACGTCCTTGAGTTTGGGCAGGATTTCTAAGCTATATCCATCTGCTTGTCCTCGAGTTCTATTTCCTCCATTCATATAATTTCCAAAAGCCAGAATGAGAGCTAAAATATCCTTCACACTCTTCATGTGCAGCAAGCCCTGCGACGGCAAACACCGATTATTGTGGAGCTGAACTTTAAATGTACCTATGTTCATTCACAACAAATATTTGAGTGCCCAGTAGGCTGTTTGGTGGCATGTTACCAAACAGATTTAATCGTTGGTAAAATGGAAAATACATTTTATTAAGCCATAGGTGTCTTAAAAAATATATTAGCCATCATTTCCCATCCTTTCATTGATTTCCAAACTATATGTTTTAATATTGAAGATTAAATATTAGTATTCATATTTCCACGGAGCCAGGTTTAGATTTTTTAAATAGCTATTTTAACATATTTATAAATTGGAAAAATAGAGTTATTAGAGTTAGGTTTCACATTGATGACTTCTAAGTAGAAAGGGGTTTGATATCATTGGAGGATCTGTTTTTGGACTATGTAGCTATATAAACAGTAAAGTGTAGAGTAGATATAATAACAAGTCTATTCTTCCTCATCCCTGGGTATAACCCTCAGAGGTGAACTACAATAATGTATTTCAAGGCCATAGGCTATGTTTATTAAGTGTTTGCTGATCCGTCTATTAACTTTTACAATTTTAAGCTGCTTACAGGTTTCTTCAGTTCCCCATCTCATTTGTTTTTCCTTTTTTTTGCACCAAGGGCAAATTTTCAAATTGATACTTTTTTCTTTTCTCTCCAACCTTAGTTGGTTTTATTTTCCTTTATTTTAGGGTAAAGAAAGAAAGCCAAATGCAGCTGTAGGCCAACTTCTGCTTCTGCTTTTTAGGGTGTTATTAGAGGATATATATTATACTTTGGTAATATGCAGCCTTGCTTTATTGAAATCTTGTGTAGTTTAGAAAGAAAAAGATCACACCTTCAGATAAGCAACTAAATAGTACAGAATTTGTGGAGAGGATTATCATGTTCTTAAGGACATGGGTCATTATGAGAAAAAGCCAAGTGGTAGAACTTAACTTTATAATGAAATACTAGCATGGTAAAGCTAATAAAAATTTACTTGCCCATCACTCATCATCATAATCATTTGTCAAGTCTTTATAATCTTCTTATTTCACTACGTAGACACATTTTAGATGATTGAACGCATGGATCTAAAGCAAAATCTCCCTTGCAATCCAGACAGTCGAGTAGAAAACAAACTATACTACTTAGGTTGGTTTCACGTGGCCAGTATGTACACTGGAAGGTATCTGAACACTTGAGAAGAAATATGTAAAACCGTCATCTTTTTCCTCCTCCTTTTCTCTGTCAGTCTGCATCTCCTTTTTTCCCTCTCTTTCTCTCTGCCTCATCAGCACACACACACATACTAACACTTAGGCAGGATAATCATCCCAGCTATACTTAGAAAATCACACAATCTTAAGTTCAAAAGGTTTTCCACAGAGGGACTCTAGTTGATCTCTCCTGCTCCCCACTTCCTCCTTTACTCCCAAGAAAGGAAGAGCTATCTTTTAAAATTAGACAGCAAACATACCTTAGAAGCTCGTGTGATGATCTCTACCTTTCGGTGCAAGGAGGTGATACCCTCAGAAAAGACAGATCTGAAGATTATGCACTGGGCACGTTCAGCAAAGTTAGGGATCTGGGCTAACTCATGCAAAAATCTGTAAAAATTAAGAATGAGTTATCTAGTTTCATACACGATCGCAAGGAAAGTAAAAAGACAGCTGAAAAATATCCACCATGAAAGCATTCTTTACTTGACAATGCCAATTTAACAATTATGAAAGGTATCAGATAGCAGATGTAAGGAACTTCAACAGTATGTGTTCTGTTGACAACAAAGCCATTTCTTTTGTGTGTTTCTATAATGGTAAATAAATGTCTGGAGCATAAATTACTTCAGGAACGAAAGTAAACGCAATTAAACTGAACCACAACAAGTTATCTATCTCCTCCTACCCAAACAGGAGACTAAACCCAAATGAAAAGTGTTAATCTTTAGTGTATGAGAGAAAATACTCAATAAGCTCCCTTCATAATGCAGCATTGTCTAAGGGTGAGAAAAGTGAAGACTTGAGGCAAATGTCTGTAGACGAGTGATAAAGCCTCTTACTGAAGTGAGATGAATTAGATAATAGTCTGTAACAACTCTATTCTACAGAAACTTGTTTACATTTCCACACCAACTTACCTATATAGGCAGAGTTCATAGCTCTATTCTGGGAACAAAGCAAGCACTCATTAAAGTGGACACAATCTCAAGTTTCTTAAAAACTACAGCAAGACAAGCTTACAAGCTCAAGGTGAGTACTAACCTACACACAGAAGCTCACTGTCTGAGCATTTGGGCACTGGTGCCCTTTGCAAAATTCAGTTGGAAGAGCTACGTACTCTCCATGCCAACCACCAGAGGAAGGGGTATAAACTAAAATACTTGGAAAGAGTTGGACATGAATTCAGAAAAGGAGAGAATCCACTAACAGCTATTAAATTCATTTTGGGGTTGAAATGATGATTAACTGATATTTCTGAAAGTCTTGGTCAACTTATAACATCATTACCTTAACATTTTGCAACCTTTCACCAAGAATACTTTTACATAGGAGCAAAGCTGGCGCCTCCTTCTTTTCATTTCCAAAGAAATTTCCTTAGCTTATACCCTGCACCTCTTTCACTTTACTTTTAGGAGGATTTGGGTTTTAATAAGATTCTAATTATCAGCTGTTTTTCTTATTTATCCTGTAACCAGGTCATGCAGAGCATCAAAGTCAGAGTCCTGGATGGACAATGTCGGCCAAGGTTTCCTGGAGCCCTCTGGTGCTTGTGCAGGACACAGGTGAGAAACTGCCAGGGAGATCCTAGACAGGCTGAATGATATGTGTGGAAGAGCTGAGTAGAAGTCAGATGTTAAAATGGGGCTTTTTGTTCTAAAATAAAGAGTTTAAACTTTCTCTGAAGGATGGATGGATTTTAAACAGAGAAGTGATACTTTCAGCTTTTTGTTTTAGAAAATCACATGGCAGTGGCTTGGCTGATGGATTGGAGGTGAAAGCAGATTTGAGGCTGGGAGACCTATTCGACATAGCTGCAATATTCTAAGAGGGAAGGTAAGAGGGCCTGCAGTGTGAATGGAGGGGAGCAAAGAGTCGAGAAAGCTTTCAAGGCAGCAAGAACTGGAGTAACTGACCAATCCCAAGGGATGCTGAGAAGAGTACAGAATGACTTGCAGGTTTGTCACCTGGACACCTGGTGGAATGTGAAGATTTGACATACTGGACAAGCAAATTTGGAAAAAATATGATTTTATGTCACTTTCTGTCCAAAAACAGCCATGCAAAGGTTTGAGGAAGGGCACCATGGCTCCTTTCCCATTTATTTGGGAAAGTCTTAGAAGTATAACTACCCTCAGAGGCTGTAAGGCAAATGTCTGATAAATGTCTTATCCTCCCTAACCGTGTTTTATACTCTACACATAGGAACAGGATTAACTCTCTTACAAATCCCCAAGAACAGGTCTTGGACATCGGGCCTTGGTACTTAGAAACATTTATAGATTGATTTCCTTTTGGACTAGTCTAACTTGACACCCTAGGGCCAGTAATAGAGAGGACTAAAGACCCCCAAAGAAACCACAAACCAGGGACCTGTCCCTTCTTTTCCCAAGGCAGGCTTATATTCCCAGGAAGGACTACAACAGTATCTAGGAGAGAAGTTCTGCACCTTACATTGTGTGGGTGACACATCCACTCAGCTAGAAGGTGGAAGGATACAACATGGCCCATTTTTTTTCCCCCAAAGATTGGCACCTGAGCTAACAACTGTGGCCAATCTTTTTTTTTTTTTCTGCTTTTTCTTCTCAAATTCTCCCAGTATATAGTTGCATATTTTAGTTGTGGGTCCTGCTAGTTGTGGCATGTGGGACGCCGCCTCAGCATGACCTGATGAGTGGTGCCATGTCCATGCCCAGGATTTGGACCAGCGAAACCCGAGGCCGCTGAAGTGCAGCACTCGAACTTAACCACTCGGCCACGGAGCCGGCCCATGGCCCATTGTTTTTACGGGACTAACATTTGGTTTATCATCCTCTAAGCCCCCATATGGTATTTTTTCAGGTGTGTGTGCGCACAGGGGCTGTGTACACAGCACAATTTCATGTTGTAACCTGTATTCTTCCATAGAGGAGTACACTAACAGAGCCTCGTTTCAGCAAGTCAATGTATCTCCTTTGTGGGGGATCCCAATGCAGCTGTGGACCCTAGTGGAGCATCCCAATAGGCTGTATATGGTGTCCTCACTCTAGACCACAAAAAGAATCAGGTCTAATCAAACCAAATAGAGCCCCACCTCACCTCACCACCATCCCAAGGCAGACTGCAGAGTTGAGGGCCATCCCTGGCCAGAGTGGCTCTCAGAGAGCCTGGTCACAAACAGACGACATCTCTCTGGGAAATGGCTTTCTAAATATAGGACTGGGGAAGAAGAAAGCTGACGAGGTGAGTGAAGAGGCTGGCTTCTCCATGCTATGATTTATAGGACTGGCACTGCAGGGATCTTAGGAAACTGCAATGCTGAAGCTAAAAAATGATTCATATTTTCCATTATGTAAAACATGCTTATAGTCAACTCATTTGGAGCTAATGGGAAATAAGTTGCCAGAAAATCTGACTCTGGCATAAATCAAACAACTGCTTCCCTGTGCAGGAGGTCAAGAGTGGGGGTAAAATCCACGTAGGCCTGAAGTCTCCATCTCTCTGCACCTCACCCTCCAGTGACTGAGCCCAAGCACATCTCTTCACTGGGACAACACGACAGTCCTCATTGCTGTCAGCAATAGCTTAGCACATTCAGGAAGCCATTACAATGACCATTTACAAACATTAAAAACACTCTTCTATCCAGATCACCAGTAGAGAAGGCAGGAATAATCAGTTATCTATTAATTACCTGCTACCAGTATTCTATGCCCTGGCAATTAATCTTGAAAAATAATGCCAGAAAGGCATTAACACGAAAGGAAAAGGGCAATACTTCTGTTAGCAGAAACCCACTGTTCCTTTCGCTGGGTTGGCCATTCCCACAGCTTAGAGCAGGGCTGGCAAATTATAGCCCACATGCCAAATCCAGCCCACCACTTGGTTTTGTATGGCCCATCAACTAAGAATGGTTTTTACGTCTTTAAATGCTTGAAAAAAAAGAATCCATAAAGGATAATGTTTCATGACATGTAAAAATGACATGAAATTCAAATTTCAGTGTCCATAAATAAAATTGTATCGGGGGCACAGCCACGCCCATTTGTTTACGTATTGTCTAGTGTTGCTTTTGCACCACACAGCAGGTTTGAGTAGTTCCAACAGATCGTAAGGCCCACAAAGCCTAAAATACTTACTATCTGGTCCTGTACAGGAAAAGTTTGCCAGCTCTAGGTTTTGAGTGTCATTGCTCAACGTGGCACAGTTTGTGCTGCCCAAATGTTTGATATGCCCTATTTTCCCTGTTAAGGATTGAATGTTTGTGTCCTCCTAAAATTCCTATGTTGAAATCCTAACCCTCAATGCAATGGTGTTAGGAGGTGGGGCCTTTGGGAGGTAATTAGGTCACGAGGGTAGAGCCCTCACCAGTGGGATTAGTGCCCTTAGGAGAAGAGACATAAGAGCTTGCTTCCTCTCTCTGCTTTCTGCCATGTGAGGATACAAAGAGAAGCTGGGAGTTGGAAGCCAGTTCTCCCCAGAACCCAACCACACCAATAGCCTGATCTTAGACTTCCAGACTCCAACGCAGTGAGAAACAAACATCTGTTGTTTATAAGTCACCCAGTTTAGGGTACTTTGTTACAGCAGCCTAAGCTGACTAAGACAGTCTTCAAGTACTCCCCATGGCCTTGTCAGTGCCTAAATACCCCATTATCAGTCACTTCATTTTCGGTCATTAGCACCTTAGTGGGAATTAATTATATTTTAATTATGACTTGGGAGTGGACCACACGATGAGTCAGGGGTGGGACTTGGTAAGGAGGGTGGCTCAAGCTGATGGAACAGAAGGGCAATGGAACCCCATTTTCACTGTTTCACAATACTCCAAGGCTTCCTGAACTAACTTTGGAGGTGGAGGGTTCCTGGCCTATGCTCCATGTGAGAGCAATTCATCTAAGGCTCTCAAAATTATCATGAAGGTTTGTCAATAACTCCGTAAATCTAGACATCTCCCGCCCTGTCATTTAGGATGTCTTTCTGGACCCGAATGCTCAGGCATCCAAGAGGAGTGAGCCATTCTAAAAGACCCAAGGGCAAGGCATGGAGGTTTCAGTACAAGCCATAAAACCTTGGATGTCTCTAGGGCTGACTTGTTATCCTAAACCTGATCACTCAGTTTCCTCTGTTTCTTATCCCTTACCTCATCTCCAGGCTGAGAGGGATGGCCTGAATTGGACATGAAGCACTCATGGTAGCAATAAGCAAAAGAGCCCTCTCTCTACTCTGAACCCATTCCACATTCTCAGAGTCGTGGGCCATGAAAAGCTGGGTGGGGTTCAGGAGCTGAAGAGACCCAGAAGCTTATCTGTGGTTTGCAGACCCGAAGAGCCCAGCCAAGGACGAGAGTCACTCAGTTACATATTTGAGTTCTGGATTTCCAAAGGGTAAAGAACAACACCCCAAAATCATGGAGCAAACAACTCTAGACAGTGAACGGAGACAAGAACAAGCACATGCAAAGAGAAGATAACAGAAAGCCACATCTAAACGGGGCAGAGCAGGTGGAGAAATTTGGGAGAAAGCTGGCACGTTCAGGCTACATTTACTGGATTTCGAAAAATCCATTTGAATTCTGTGACTCTGACATCATCTTTTTAACTGCCTCAGCAGAACCCTAAACAGAGCAATGACTTCTTCCTTCCTCAGTTACCCTTTTGGCCAGAATGTTTAGTCTAGGAGGAATTAACAAGTTGCTAGAACAAGAAAGGGAAGTCACGAGGGGTAGGGAAGGGGGTTGAGATGTTACATCCAGCGGCACAAATCTCCCGACTGCTCTTCCCGGCAGTCAGGTCATTTCTGCTGCACGCAATAGGTCACGGGAATGAGGGTGCTGTGACTTCGCTCCCTGCACAATTTAGACATGATCAAGCAGGAAGATAGAGACTGCACTTCTCCCTTTGGCCTAACAGAAAAGTGTTCAACGTCCTTACTGCTCAGGTTTATCCAGCAGCTTCAATTCTTCTTCTTTGGATGTCTCGTAATACTTTCTTATTTTAACCAATTCATCCTCTTGGGCTCTCTGGGTTGAAATAGAAACAAAACACACAAAAAGGGAGCAGTGAGAATCTGTCTACAGCAGTGTGTCTCAAAGTGTGGTCTCTGGAGCAGCAGCATCAGCATCATCTGTCACTAGCCAGAAATGCAAATTATTGGCCCTATCCCAGACATCAGAAACTCTAGGGGTGGGGCCCTGCCAGCCCTCCAGGTGATTCTGAGGCATGCTAACGTTTGAGAATCCCTGGCTAATACAAAGGGTCCTAACAAGTGACTTTAGCTGCGTTCAGAAGCCAGAACGTTTGATTGCTCCCTTGGAGTTCCCTGTCTCTCCCTGTGGAAGCAGACACGGTCAAATTGTCCTTAGCATTTGCTTCCTGATCCTCAGAACAGCCCTGACTTTACTTTTAGTCACCTTCTTCTCTTTTTCTGAATTTTCCAAGAACTCATTGTCTGTACTGCTTATTTTGGCATTTAGTCACATACTTTCTCCGTCTATCCAACGATTTCAGTTGTATGCAGCTTTCCTCTACTGTGAGCTAACAAGTACCGACCATGAGCACAGTCCTGAGCCCATGGTAACAAGCATCATCTAGAAGGCACTTTACCTTTTACAAAGTACTTCAACGATTATTATATCCGTCTTTCATAGATGATCCCACCGGCTGACACCCAGAAGCTGGCAAAGGGCCTGACTGGGAATCTCTTTTTCTTCCACAACATCACATTGGCCTTTAGGTCCTCAACAAATGCACCATTAGCTCCTGAAGGCCTGGTATTTGTGTGCCTTTGGCTGTTAATGAAAGCCTTACTGATGGAAATGTGAGAAATTCCCACCCAGCCACACTAAACAGCTCCTGATGTTCATAAAGGATGTAAAAATGTGTAGGGAACTGGCAATCTCTCTAGGCCTGGATGATCACTCTATGGAAATTTTCTATAAGCTACTTAAGGTCCCAGGGGTCACAAGTAGTACAGTGAATCTTTTTTTTTTTTCTTCTTCTTCTTTTTTGAGGAAGATTAGCCTTGAGCTCACATCTGCTACCAATTCTCCACTTTTTTACTGAGGAAGACTGGCCCTGAGCTAACATCTGTGCCTCCACTTTATATGTGAGAAGCCTGCCACAGCATGGCTTGATAACTGGTGCATAGGTCCGCACCCAGGATCTGAACCAGCGAACCCTGGGCTGCCAAAGCAGAGCCTGTGAACTTAACCATTGTGCCACAGGGCTGGCCCTTGCAGTGAATCATTTTCTGAGCTCGGTGACGACAGCATAGTATAGTGCTCCAGCTAGCTCCCTGGGAAATAGCATTACTTTAGTAAAGAGAAGCTGGTTCAATCTATGTTTTCAAATCCTAAAAGAGTCAGTGAACCAGAATAGTTAACAATTATGGCAATTCTGACTCTCCTGTGTCATATTCTCAAGAGAGCTTGCCAATTCTGCTGGTTATTTCCACATACAACCATAACTTAAAGACCATATACATGTACAGCACTGTTTATTTTCAAAATACACTGCGACTGCTACATATATTGCATTCTTTTTTTCTTTTTTTTGAGGAAGATTAGCCCTGAGCTAGCTACTGCCAATCCTCCTCTTTTTCTTTCTTTCTTTTTTTGTTGAGGAAGACTGGCCCTGAGCCAACATCCATGCCCATCTTCCTCTACTTTATATGTGGGACACCTATCACAGCATGGCATGCCAAGTGGTGCCCAGGTCGCTGAGAAGCGGAACGTGCACACTGAACCGCTGTGCCACTGGGCCAGCCCCTGAATTATTTTTTAATACTCACAAAAAGAACAGGTAAAACCCATTATAATCCCCACTGTACTGATGATCACATAGGCTTAAGGAGTTTTAGTAACTGGCCCAAGGGCACTCAGCAGTCAATGGTAGAGCTGGATCTCAAACCTCAGACTGACTAAATGACTCTAAGTCTAAAACACATACTCAACATCCTCTATCACTTCTCACATGCAATGCCACCAGCTCATTTGCACTAAAGGTAATCATCCAAGCCTGTATTAGCATTCCCTCTCCTCAGAGGAAGACACTGGTGTACACCAACATTAAGCAGGTAGCTTACCATCATTCACTCTGACAGCAAGCCACAGGCTGCGTTCTGTGGCACAGAAGTGGTCTCCACCTTGAACCACCCTCCACTGCAGGTATGCGATGAGATCTACTAAGCCAGATACCACAGGAGGGTTTAGGAACCTATTGCTTTTCTCATGTCTGCTCTCATTCGAGCTTATGTTTCTGTGCCTCATCTCTTCCATGCTATGTCAAAATCCTTAGTGTCAAAGAACACGAACGGCTCAGTGATTTTTCAGGTGGAAAGAGTCACATATAACCATTTGTTAGACCTTAGTATTTTTTTTAATTAGTAAAGATACGAAAATATGGAAATTCTGGTTCTGCAGGTCTTTGATATTCACATTTCATTTTTCCTGAGGAAGATTAGTCCTGAGCTAACATCTGCCACCAATCCTCCTCTTTTTGCTGAGGAAGATCGGCCCTGAGCTAACATCCATGCTCATCTTCCTCTACTTTCTAAGTGGGACGCCTACCACAGCACGGCTTGACAAGGGGTGTGTAGAACCCCACCTGGGATCTGGGCTGGTGAACCCCAGGCCGCTGAAGCAGAACGTGCAACCTTAACGGCTGTGCCACCGGGCTGGCCCCAATACTCACATTTTCATATAAGGCTGCCAGGGTCTCCAGATCAACCACAGAGTCATCCACATTGAAAATGGCTGCCGAGCACCCAAAAAGAAAGAGAAAAAAGAATAAAGTGTTTGATTAGACTCCCCACACCAATATTGACTCCACATCTAACTTCTAAGCAATAGAGTCATGAGTTGCTTAATGATGGAGATATGTTCTGAGAAATGTGTAACCAGACAATTTCATCATTGTGTGGACATCCTAGAGTGTACTTACACAAACCTAGATGGTATAGCCTACTACATACCTAGGCTACATGGTACCAATCTTACGGGAGCACCATCACACATGCGGTCCATTGTGGACGGAAACGTCCTTATGTGGCGCATGACTGTATCCTGCTGTACTTTCTTTCGATGTGTTCCTGCTCCCTTTCTTTTTACACCAAGGAGGCCCCAGTGAAAGAAACCAAAATGGTTCCTATTGCTGGCCTGAGCCTCGGCCCTGCCTAGTTTAATTCCTCAAGCTCCATGTCCTTTCTGCAGTTTAATTTAGGCTCCACAGGAGAAGTGTTTGTGCTTTAAAACTAAATCAGTCTGTAGGTTTGAAGCGTAATTTTAAATCTTTCTCCCCGGCTGGTAATTGAAGAGATTTAGTACCTAATGCACTAGGACTGACTCTTGCCCATTACCAGGAAGAGAGAAAGAAAAAAGACAATGTTGGCAAATTAAATGAATTCAGGCATGTGATTTCAGGCACCTTTCCATGGCCACTGCAAACATATTGTTTGGATTAAAAAGACAAGAAAAGGCAATAATTGCATCAATGGCAAATTAAGATTATGGAAACCTCCCATGAGCCAGTCTTAAGGCAAGTTCTCATTCCCATGGTTTTATTAGGATTCTACTTGTTCTGTATCTTAAAGTCATTTAGCTATTAACTAATACGCTTAAGATTTCATCTAGAGGAATTCTTTCCCATATATACTGAGATACAAACATTGAGATTTTTAAAGGCTTAATGGATTTGGCAATCAAAGTGTTTGAAATAGGCAGCTCCACATCTTTAAATAATTATTCAAAACTAATAAGGTTTGTTCCTTCAAACCCACCTCCCTTCTCTGACTTTACATTGTGAAATTAACCAGCACGCTAGTAAATTTTCTCCGTGGCAGGCTAATTAATTTTATTAAACCAAACAGTGATATTTAGAATGCCTTAAAATTTTGCTCGTCAACCATTATTCTGTTCACTGGCAGTACACCACGGTTTTTGGAGGAGGGAGGGATCAGGTAAAGGGCAGGTTACTTTCAAACTGTTTTTCTTCTTCTGTAGTTTAGAATCATATGAACCCCTTTACACAATTTTAACAAAGTTAATTAACTGAGCTAAGATCATGTAACTTCACAGAACACCGAGAAATGTACTTAAAATTCCTTTGCCGGCCACCTTCTCTAACTTAGGAGTTAATCAGCAATCTACTTCTAAATCGGTGGGGTAGTGAGAAGAGAAGAGGTTAGTGTGCTAGTGACAAAGTGAGTTGTCTCAGATTCCACCAGGACAAAGGAAAATTACACTTCCGAAAAGGTCCATCTGAAACCACAAAAGAAAAATGTAGTTTGAGGAAAGAATGAAAGAATTTATCCTCCTAGGACTGTTATTTTGTGTGGAGATAATATGACTTCACTAATTTATTAGATAGACCAGGCATTTTTAAATGTCTGGTGCTTTAAAAAACAAGAACAAAATAGCCAGAAACAAAGTCTACGTTATATAAATTCCAACATTCTCCTACAAAAATCAGCCAATGTGAACGCAATAAGAAAATGTAAAATTCTAAAAATAATTTATCAGAAACATCCACTTCTAAACTCATCATACATCCTAGGTACTATATATGAACTACAAGATTACTTGATTATATGTAAGCTAAACTAATGGGAAGGACAATGATCTTGGGATTCTTTTCCTAGTGAGCAAATATTTGGCTTTTAAAAGTTAATCAGTGTGGGTCCCTGATACACAATTTGATGGGGTATGTGGTCAGCCAATTCCCCCACAGTGTGCTAGGTAGCAGAAAGAAAACATCTGGGAGGATGCGACCAGAGAACAAGTACGGGCTGTGGAGACAGATATTCTTACATTTACCCATCCCTTGAGTTAATGTTTTTGACTGTGTATTACGTTCCAGAAACTGTTCTAAAATGCTGTGAATATATTAAGTCAAAAGTCTATAAGACATTTAAAGTACTTGATCTCATGAAATTTAAACTCTAGCTTAGGGGACAGGAAATAAACAAGTAGGGGCTGGCGCAGTGGCATAGTGGTTAACTTCGTGCACTCAGCTTGGCAGCTGGGAGTTTGCGGGTTTGGACCCCAGATGCGGACCTGGCACTGCTCATCAAGTCACACTGTGGCGGCATCCCACATAACAGAGAGGAAGATTGGCACAGATGTTAGCTCAGGGACAATCTTTCTCTCTCACACACACACACACACACACACACACAAAAACAAGTAAACAGTTCCAGATAATGAAATACTATGAAGAAAGTGAAGTAGAGAAATGAGCAACATTAGATAGGATGATCAATGAAAGCTTCTTTGAGGAGGTAACATTTAAGCTAAGAGCTGAAGAGGTCAGTTCTGTGAATATCTGGGAGAAAAGCATACCAGGGAGAAGTAACTATGAAAGCAAGTTTCTTTTTCTGACGAAGGAACAAGCTCAAGGGTCAGAAAAAGATCAAGATGACGTTTACAGAGAGAGCAAAACTTACTTACTATGTGATCCTGGCAAGTTAAACTGTCTGAGCCTCAGCATATCCATAAAACGAGTGTAACACGATTTACTGAAAGGATTAAGTGAGGTAATATGTATGCTTGGCATAACACATAGAGAATGGTATGAATTCAAAATTGCACCTCTGAACTTTGACTATTATGATTTTAAATATACACATTGTTAACGTGTGTTAATGCTTGTTATTGCCTTATCTCCTTTAGCATCTGGAAAGAATTATAAATAGAAGACTGCAACTACTGAGTAGTTTGTGCCATAAACGAAGCTTTCCAGAAGTCTTGAGCGTTTCAGATAGGAGTAATTGCTATCACACCCTTTTGGTCCTTCAAAACCCGCTGAAGGTCCAACTTCAGGAAGCATTATTAACAGGAAAGGTATACGCACAAGCAACTCTAACCACAAAAATAATCTATCAAAAGTCTTAAGGGAAATACAAGATACTTTGGGGTTCATTCAGAAAGTCAACCTAATTTTTATCTTTCCCATCAATCCACCCCTCGTCATACCACCAAAGTTATTTTTTTTTAAATATGGGTCTCCAAATTTTACTCTGATGTTTAAAATACCTCAATTGTCTTTCCTTTAACTATTGGGTGAAGACCAAACACCGTGGCCTGATTTTTAAGTTCATCCTTTCCTGGCCCCAAGCTATGCTTCCAGTCTCATCACCTACCACTTCTGCTTCTCCCATGTAACCAGTGCTCCAGCCATGTTGGGCAACTCCCCATTCCTGAATGTGCCATGGCTGCCTCCCTTTCTACACCTCACCCTCCAAGGCTCAGGTGACGGTTCTTGCCCTGGAAAGACACCCTTCGACCTTCAGATCATTGAGTCCTCACTCTTATTTCCTCTTCCATGGCACGGCACTCATACTTTACAAAGGGTGAAGAGAGTCTATTTTGAGAACCTGTATTATGGTGTGTTGCATAACAGTTTCCCTCCCCCACTGGAGTGTGAAAACCCTGTAGTCAGACATCATTTCTATGCATGTTGATAACCCCAGCACCCAGCATAGTGGCCAGGGTGTAAGAGGGGAATAAAATAAATATCTGTGGATGGGATGGACACTACAGGAGCCCCAAAGAGTGGGTCCTTCCGTTGGGTATCACAAAAAGTTTCTTGATAAAGAGAATATGGGGTCTTGAAAAAGAAAACAGACTTTAAAAAGAAATAGAATTTTAAGAAATGAAAATATTATATTATGGGGGGTTGTATGTGAATTAAGGTTGTTGCCCACTCTCATTTGTCCCTATTAAAAAAATCTAGGTTTAATCAGGGGAAGTGCACGATCATGCCCCACCGACACATTCAGTATAGATACACTGCTTACCTGAATATTCCACACCAAAAAATAAGTAACTTTAATAACTGAATTTTCTCATGAATAAAGTAAATATCTTTCCCCTCATTCTTAACCCTCAAAAGTGTTTTAAATAGCACTACCATTTGAGGAAAAAGGTTATGAGTAAAAATTCAACTGTCAGATTGCCTCAGGCAGACACCTAAAACACTCATTTATTAATTACCATTAATTAAACCAAATTCATTCTAAGCAATGACAATTTGTAAATTTACAAGTGCCAGTGAACATCAACTGGAAGGATGCGAGACATTCCACATGGAAGAAACAGATGCAGATGGGCTCACGGAACGTGCAGGCCATGGCAGGCAGTTCAACTTTGCTTGAAGAGAGCATTAATCAGAATCTCGAGGAAGATCTTGTGGAATTCTGAATGCCATGATGAAGAGCCTGTAATGCACTTCATACATGGAAGAGAGGCATTGAGCAGTTACGAGCAGGGGAGTCAACTGGACAGGGTTATACTACAGAGGACAGGCCAAAATTTGGAAAGACTGGCTTTGAACCTATTCCAGTGGGCAAGAGGTAGCCAAAACCTGAGTACTGTGGACAGAAGGAAGAGGACAGAGGAGAAAGGCACTGTAGAGCACGACAGGGTGGTATCACACTCCAGCACTGGGACTGACGAAACCAGACTGTAAAACCACTCTGAGGCTTCATGCCATCCACAGAAGTAGGCAGAGGAGCCTCAGTGCTGGACATGCCTGTGCATCTCCCCCCAAGGACCTGGGGGAGGAATGAGGGAAGGGGAAAATGACTAGTGAAGGAAGAAGGAGAGAGAGAGATTAATTTAGGGCCAATGCCAAGTATTCCACCGAGGCTTCTCCTCTCCTACAAAAGGATCTTAAAAATAAAAGAAAAAGTAAAATAAAATTCAGAGGTGGAAGAAGCACTATGAGGAGATCATCTGGTTGAGCCCAGGAGCTTAAGGAAATTAAATCATTTCTATTATTTCTATCCTACAGAGTGACAGAGGAAGGTTAGGTTATTGGCCAAAGGTCTAAAAAGTAAAAAGAGCATAAATCATAGGACTCCTAGGAGAGCTGTCTTGCACACACATAATTCTGCCTCCTATTCACCAAAAACAGCTTAAGTTCCTACACAGGGCCAAAATCAACATCTGATAATTCTATTCCCCAAATACTGGGACAGTGTATTAGAGAATCAATTTTTGAAGGCACTCACCATCAAACTTACAAGCATTACATGAACCCATTTAATTAGTTAACTGTCGATGACAATGTAGAAAGAAGTCAGTGATCGATTAAAATATTTTTGGAGTTACCTAGGATCAGGTAGCTTCCTCTGTTTTAAAAATACTCTGTCTCTCTTGCTCTGTCTCTTTCACACACAGACTTATACACTGTTTATCTCATAAGCTGAATAAGCAAACGCCAGCCTATACAATTTTACAGCATGCCCCGAAGCCCTGATACAGTAATTCCAAGTAATTCTAGCTTTTGTTCCCATCTGTATAGGGCTCATTATACCAACACTCCTGCAGATGGTGTCAGAAAGGTGAAGTGTCAAATCCACAAAGGGGAGACCCCAACAACTCATTGCTACTGCAATATCAATCATTGCTGGTGGTTTTTACTTTTATCTCCCTCTCTCCTTAGTTATCCCCGCTCACACTGTCAGTTCAGTTAGAATATTTCACCTACACCTCACAATATGTCGAAAGGAAGTAGACACACGCTGTGAAAAGCTGGTAATTTTATTGGGTTCCTTTACCTTTAAAAATCTGTTACTTGGTCAAGTCTGGTTTCTGGGCTCCTTTTTTGCAGGGAAATTGAGGCAAACATTTTTATGTGGTCCTCTGGTGCCTGCTCTGTACTCCAAGAACTATATACACAAGGATCATTAGAGTAGTGTTTCGCCCATTAAGATATAATAACCGTCAGCAGGGACAAAAAGCAGATCGGTATCACAAATTCAAACTAACAGGGGCACATAAAAACTCCGTGCCTGCTTCAGACACATGCACAAGGTCGGGGCCTTACACAATGGGTAAATTCCCTCTCTAGTTTGAAGACAGCTTTTCACAAGACCAGGGGAAGCAGAAAGAACATGCGGGAATTCTCTTAGCCCTCTAGCCATTTTTAACCCTGAATCCTTTTCCATCCCCAAGTGCACTATGTCCAAATAAACAAAGAACGGCCATGTTTGCTGTTTGAAGGGCTTCTAATTAGTAAAAAACAAGCAGTTACTTAAGGGAGCTGTTCTTTTTGACTGAAGGAGCACCTTTGGGCAAGAAACACATGGGGGATTGAGGTAAGAAAAGCACACTACTTGGTCTGTTGGTTAGCCAAAGTAAATCTGGTCATCCAAGGTGGGGAAGATGTCACAGACAGATAGGGTTGTGTTGGCTTACCAGGCTTTGGCTGATGTTGGTTTAAAAATAACCTCTAGGAAGCCCGTTTTAGGCTTCTTAGGTAGCTGACACGATATCTTGGACAAAGTGGTGTTTAAGAATCGTTTGCAAATGGACTAGATTCTCAGCCCAAGAAAGCAAAGATTAATAGGATTATTTGACTCCATTAATAGAAATTATTTTGTTAACAATGTAAACTTTCCAACAGCCAACATAAAACTTAGCTGTTTTGCCCAAATTGCTGATATTTTTAGGGCTTTATAAATACTCAATTTGTAAGGAAAGGAGAATGAATGGAGAAAGGAACATAGAAGGCCTTGGATTTTTACAACTCTCAGGTAACCTACCCCTAAAAACTCCCACAGACCAACTCCCCTGATCTCTACAGGAAAAGGCAAGGATGTGGGGACAGGGGAGAGGGCAGTGATAGAATCTGAGAGCTGGGGAAAGGCAGAGTACGGACATCTCCCCCAGCCTCACCTCCCAACAACGAGGTCGGCACTGAGAGTGAAGCCTAAGTTCATGATAAAACTGAGCAAGAGGTGAAAACAATGAGGCCAACAGAGAGAAGTGGAGGATGGGAGGACCACTCTGAGGCCAGGGTAAGAGCTTCCCAGAACCTGCACCACTGAGAGCTCTGTAACCGAGTCTCTTCACCGCGGTCATAGCTCTCCTATAACCCTCCTGCAATACAGCTCACTTTTTCCCTACTGGCCACTATGTTCCACCTCCAATCGGCACTGGGAACACCTTTATAGACACTGGTACATGCAAAGCCCCACTCCAGTACATATCCAGACAAAATGCTAAGGGTACCAATTATTATTATTATTATTATTTTAAAGATTGGCACCTGAGCTCACATCTACAGGGCACCAGTTATTAAGCAGCTTAAAGAAATCTCTGTCCATTACTTCAGAAGGTGGGGACAGGAGGCAGACCTTACTGGGGTTTAATACTTCATAAATTAACAGCTAGCGTTTATTGGGAGCTTCCTGTGTGCCAGGCATTGTTCTAAGTGTTTTAGATTTAATTGTATGAAGTGGGAGCTACTGCGGTCCCTGTGTATACAGACACCTTGGTCTCTAAATGGCATCACATGCTTTTTACATTAATCAGCAATTTCGCAGTGGGAACCATATACAGCCCATGCTCCAAAAATTTCATTTGTGTAATAACATCCATAACTTCACTACTATTTAAGTATCCCTAATACTTCATTCTGATACACTATTTCAATCTTTATGTGCAGTTATTCACAATAATCAGTATTGCAGTTGAAGTCATAGCAAAAGATTTTCCAGAAAAAAGAAACCTGAAACTTGAAAAGGCATTAACTTAAAAGAAAATATATAAAGGAAATCAAATCTACAGTAACGTAAAGTCTAATTTCCTTGCAAAGATATTAATAATTTTACACTGCATACCAGAACTGACTAAAAAGGGAATTAAAGACATGAAGAATGAACAAACACAAAAGTTGCCTCCAGAAGCAGAAAGAATAAGAACAGCCAAGGGAATATATTTTACAATCCCCATCTACATTGCCAAATGCCTGCTAGTGTGTCATGCTAGTTGGTACAGACCTTAATTTGGGCTTTGATGGAAACTGGAGGCAAGGATAAATGACACAGTAGACAGGAGCTGGCTGGGAGGTGGGAGAAATGACAATCCCAAAAGGGACACACATCTAATCTATCCCAAAAGCTCAAAATCACTCAGGCTTACAAAGCAAAAATCCCAATTCTCGATTAAGTCCAAGCATGTACTATTTATGCCTGAAGGTGCCCAAGGTGCCATTTTATAGGTGCAATTAAAATTGTCCATGGTTCAAACCTCAAAGAAGGGCACAGGCATAGAATTCACAAGACTTCCCCTCCTTCATCCCCTCTATTCTCTGTAGGGCAGTGGAATGAGAAACAATTTGGGTTAAGCTACTTCTGTTCTTCCATTAGTTCTGGTTCTTTTAAGCCAAAATTACATTCCAGGCAGATTGGATGGTCTCAGCTAGTTGCCTGAAGGTAAGGTACAAAGAAATGCCACCCTCTCCTTCTTGGACTCAGCTCTGTGAGTGAAGGAATGTAGAGCGGTTTAGAAAGAGGAGGGTGGGACCCCTGTAGCTCAGGTGTTCTACACTCAGTGGGAGGAGAGAAGGGTGGGAAAAGAAAGGGAAGTATTGGAGCTACTGTTTATAGTCATCTAAAGATTTTTTTAAGAAATTGAGCTTCACCAATATTAAATAAGTTGATTGCCCCTGGCACCTTCCCTCTGTATGTCTGCAGGTCATGATCACATACCATTTTTGGTGGGTCAACTCCTTCACGTGTGATATCCTCAGCTGTTCTTTTACTTCCAACATATTACGATTTGGGGGACCCAATTAAATGAAGTTCTCTGATTCTGAAATCTGGTTTTAACTAAACTAAACTTGGCAGAATAAACAAGTTGGTTTCAAAAGATTCCTGCAGAGAAACCCCAGATTAAAAATAATCCATCAACAATAAGAAAATGGCAGAGTAGACACTGATTGCTAGTATAAGTTATCAGTCATGAGATGAGTTAAAAGAAAGGACAAGTTAGATTGGCTCAGACATTGACCTCCATAAATTATAACAGAGTTTAACAAAAGACTGTTTGAAATGTGGGTTTAGATCCATGATTGTTAGCAGTGAGCCTCACTCTGTTTATATATTGAGCCTTGAAATATTAGCTAAAGAGAAGCCAAAGCCATCAAAATTAGCAAGACATTTAAAAATATTATTAATCGCATCTGAATTCATATTTTTGCATATGTTTTATAATGTAAATATTAGTCTGTCACACATCTACATAATACACGTTTTCGAAAACATACCTTGAGAAGCATACTCTAAAACTTTTTACTGCATAACAAAAATTTTGGAGACCAACTGCCTTTGAGTATAGGATCTTCTATGCTAGAATTAGAATGTTCCTCCAGAAAGCCCTGGACAGTTCATTGTGAATTTCAGATGCCTGGTGAAATTCATTATGTTTTAGATAACTAGCATAAACCATGACAGAGATTTCTAGAAATTACTGGTAAAAGCAGCAAAGTCCACTGGGCATCCTCAGATCTAGGTTTTAGACTCTGGGCATATAACTAACGGGCATCCTTTTACATTTTGATTTGAGATTCCTAAACAGAAGGATGGTCTTTGAAACAACTGAACTCCCAAACTGAGATTCTGGACTAGTAGGAACTAAACTGAAAAATGTTTTATTTTGATGTTAGATTAAATATTATAAATATGAATTCTGAGTGTACGGGAAGTTCCAAATGAATGCCAGGAGGTTTCTGGCACCCAGTCTGTTGCAACGCATATGGAGGTTTATATCAAGAATAGTCAACAGCAATTTTCCATCTCCCCTGGGAAAGAATAAGAGGAAATCACTAACGTGGAATGAAAACACTAATTTGCAATCATGGAGGCAGTCACCGTGTCCAAGGATGCCAAAATGCTTTTAATATGAGTCATCCAATTTAGCAGATGGAAAGCCAGCAAGAAGTAGATGACTTATTCAGAATCTCTCCTGGACCAAATACAAATGCTGTGGGTATTATGGTCAGTCTCCTGAAACCATTCTTCCTCCACAACCAAAGTCTTGCCTTTAATCATGAGGTGCTTTAAAATTCAATCAGTAAATGGATTTGCCTTTCTCCTACAAGATTTCCATCGTCATCTTGGGTAGAGACAAACAGATAAAGATGTTACCTTTTGGGGGATGTTCTCTCTCTAACATCACCCTATCTACTTGGAATCAGGCTAGAATTTGCAGATGCTCATTGAACACTTTAGCTTAAATGTCTCCAGTCATCTCAGACTCAAATCATCTGAAGCAGACTTGATTTTTCTGCTTCTACCCATGCTTTTCCTCCTGTATCTCCAGTTTATGCTTTTGGCACCATTATACACATTCTTGTTGAAGTCAGAAACCCAAGGCACCTCTAAGACTTCTCCATCACTGCTTGCACCTGATGTGGCTAACTGCAGCAATTCTCTCTCCAAAAATCCCTTGTATATAGTCTCCTCATCCACATTCCTACAGACACAGCCTTAGTTCTGGCCTTCGTCATTTATTATCTCAAGTCACAGTCCCTTTCTCACAGATTAATCTGCCTTCAATATTATTTTCGTTTATTCATTCAACAGACACTTGATGATCATCACCCAGATGCCGGGCACCGGACAAGGTGCTAGGGACACATCAGTGAGCAATCTCCCTCTTGGAATCTATATTCTGGTGGTAGATATAAATGAAAACATAAATAGATAATATTAAGCACAACGTAAAATGTACGAGAACTAACTTAGGGTGACTAAAATTAGCAAAGGGGAATCTGAGAGGGCTTCTTTGAAGTGGCATTTAACCTGAAACCTAGCAAAGAAAAGGAACAAGCTATAAAGAGTGGGATGGCAAAGCATTTCAAACAGAGGGACTGTGCAGTGCTGTTCATCTAAAATGCACTGTGCCTTCAAAGACACAGAAGGAGGAAAGCAGTTGGCCTTGTTAAGGAAGCAAAGAGGACCACTGTTGTTAGAGGGCAGTGAGAGGGGAAGCAAGCACAGCCAAGTGAAGCAGGCGATCCAGGCTGCAGCTGGAGCGCATGAGGCCTTGGGGCCAGTCTTCCACATGAGAGAGATTTCTGCACTCAAAATCAGATCCCAGCACGTCCCCTCTTTAATTTCATCTCCCCGTTACTGACAGGATAACATCCCAATTTCATGTGATGATATTCAGGGCTGTTCCTGGTCTGGATGCTGCTTGCCTTTCTAGCCCTCTGCCCTTAAACAAGCCACATTCACATGTAATCTGTATGCTCGAGCTGTGCCTCCTTTTCACGTGCCTTCCTTCCTCAATTGGAAAAGCTCCTCTGTGGGATGACCACCTTTGATCCTCTAAGTTTTACAGGATGAGTCAAGATATTGCTCTCTCTTATTTCATAGGCAACTCTGTTGTAATCTTGGGCTGCTCTGTACATCTCTCTCATCGTCCTGTGACCTCTAGAGAATGTTACAGTTTGCATCGTACGTGTTGTGGTAGTCATGATGCCTGACACAGAGCTGGCATTCGATACCTGTTTATTGAGGCAGAGAGCGAGGGAGGGAAGAAATGGAAGGAAGGAAGGAAGCAGGAAAGGAAGTTTTGCCCAAATGCACTGGAATGGAATACACGACATTCTGATTCCATCTAGTCTAAGGTTTAGTCTGTTTTTTTTTTTAAATCAAATTAAATTAAAAAACCACTTATTGAATGACTTTTATATATGATACACTAGCCCAATTAGTTGTAAACAATGCTTAATTCTCAGAGAAATTCTTAGCAAAGAAATGCAACATGATACATAGGAACAAACATAGGCTCTGCTACTTGTCATCTGTAAGACCTTGAGGTACAGAGACCCCAAGTCCCACTTCTTTTTTTTTTTTTGTGAGGAAGATTGGCCCTGAGTTAACATCTGTTGCCAACCTTACTCTTTCTTTTGCTTGAGGAAGACTGTCACTGAGCTAACATCTACGCCAATCTTCCTCTATTTTATGTGGGATGCCGCCACAGCATAGGTTGATGAGTGGTGCTTGGTCTGTACTCGGGATCTAAACCTGCGGACCCTGGGCTACTGAAATGGAGCATGTGAACTTAACCACTACACCCCTGGGCTGGCCCTGCC
Source organism: Equus quagga (assembly GCF_021613505.1). Lineage (NCBI taxonomy): Eukaryota > Metazoa > Chordata > Mammalia > Perissodactyla > Equidae > Equus > Equus quagga. The sequence continues at coordinate 32,526,026 of NC_060268.1, read as the reverse complement.
AGTCCCTCAATATATATTACAGGCAATGTTCTAGTGGACAGCAGAGAAGTGCCCACCTTACAAATGAAGGAAGCTTCTTTTTCAGAGTCGAACCAGTAAAAACTGGATTATCCACCTGTGGGAGGCAATTGTACACTGAAATATCTAAAACTATCATCAAGGTGACCAAGCTGTAATCTTAGAAGGGGAAAAACAACATAAGCAAATATATAACGCTGAGTAGAGTCAAGCAATATGGAGGTAATGATGCACAGGTATGATAAATATTTTCATCATGATGAAGGAAAATTCTCTTCTCTAACTGAAACACTAGTTTTCTGATTTATACATCAGTTCCTCATGAGTTTGTTAAGTGTTAGTTAGTGCATCTGTCTTTGTGCACTGACAGAGATGAATATATAACCAGAAGGCTGAAGAATGGTCTCTGAACTGTGGTCATTTCACTAGGGCTGACGTGCTGTGCGACTGTGCTGGTGCCAGTTGGCCTGACCTAACCAGATCTCACCGCAGCCCCCTTCAGATTAAAACAAACGTTTTAGGCCAGTGTCAGCACAGGGAGTCCTTTCATGAGGATGACAACACAAGGCCAAGTGCATTCCATTCACGACCAGACACGGACTCAGAATGAAATGTAACTGACACAGCCCGGGTTCCTAAGTGACCTTCAGATGCCAGTGTCAGTCAAATGATTCCAAAGAAAAGTTAAGCTCGGGTTATACTGCCATATTCATCTGGAATGCATTACTAAACAAAGACATGGACTGGAGATTATTTTTTTTTAGAACTTAGGAGCCAACTCTGTGGTAGGTGACAGAGGTGCTCGAAGCAGGAGAAAGAACTAAAAATGGTGCCCACAAGTCCTAGAAGTCTGTGATGCCACAATCAACATTTCCAATGATAAAATGCAAGTTCACTTCTGCTTCATGGAAGCATGTTCTTGTCTCAAGTAGAATACTGCAAAATGTCTAGGTGACCTAATCTTTTATTCTGGGTGAACTGATCCAATGAGGCTGGACTGCCATAGCAAGAAGGTTTATTGCCCTGAGTTGGCAACTGGAATGTTACATGGCTGGAATGACTCTCATCCATATGGCAACCTGATATACTACAGCAAGACATGCCTAAAAGGAACTGAATAAAAGCTAATCTGTTGTTGCCATTGTGAAGACCCACATCCTTAGTGCTACACATCATGGTGATGAAACCAAGCATACTTGGTTTTCACCAGGCTTATAAAGAGTACTGTTGTTTAGTACGGGATTCTGCCACTAGACCTGAAGGATTCCTCTTTAATTTCAATGACTGCATCCAAAAAGTCTCCTTGACAAAAGACTATAAACTTCCCTGCCAATATTTTTTTCTTTGATTTTTTTCATTTTTCCTTTGCCCTAACATCACAGTTTCCTGGGTTGAATTGACCAGAAACTCAATTTTCCTAGAAGATCTAACATCTAAAGTCACTGGAGAATCCTTTTCTAATTTTGATGGTGGACCTTTTCAGCCACCCTCTGACCCCAGTTCAAATCAGCTACTGCAACATCTTCTGAGGTTTCATATTCACACTCACACATTTAATTCTATTAAGTTTAAATATTAACAATGGATAACTTACTTGAATATTTGGTGACTATCATCTAATTCAAGATATTTTAGTTTTATGTGGAATGTTTAATGTTTGCAGTAAAGGAAAATTTTAAGACCTTAACAAAGCTCTTTTGAGAGGAAAAGTAGCGTGTACAAGTATTTTTTGTGTCTTTCAGTTCAGGACCTATGGGAGGCTTCTGCTGTGTACCAGAGTCAAACAACTGAGACAACACAGACTGAAGCCTGAAGGGCGGTGTGGTTCGAGGGTGTCTCCACTGTTAGACCCACGTTAACTTCTACTGACACCATCTACCAGAGATCGTATTACCCCTCAGAAAACGTTATCAGTGACATGTCAACAAAAAGATTTACATTTAACTGATTACTGAGAAAGGGGAGTACTGCTTTCATGCAAGACACAGATTTCAAAAAGATAAGATGGTTTTTAGTCTAACTTTTCTAAGAAAAAAAATATATAAGCAAAATTTCCTCTCTTTAAATGTCTTATTTCAAATTGAGCCAAAGATAACCAAGTTGAAATAACATCATTTGAAAAGATGAAGGGATTAAGAAACAATGATATAACCAAGTTGATGAAGAAGGGAAGTGTTTCTCCATAGAAGTAGTCTAGTTAATGAAGAAGAAATGATGGAATTAGTAGACCATTATTTCGCAAACTTCTAATGAAATAATGACTCTAGGCAAAGATTATTAGTGTTCACCAACATCATAAAGAGACAACCAGATATTACATACTTCTTGACAGAATATACAATAGCCTCTATGAAGCATTCTTTCCGCACTCAGATTAAGTCTCTAGATCAAAGTAGCAGTTTACAGGACCCACAGGGTATAGAAGAACACGATAAATAAAAGCTTGGCAATGCAGTAAGCAAAATCTAAAATGTGGGAAACTCCACAGGACAAGTGACCTGGTTTCTTCAAAAAATTAATTACAAAGGAAAGAGAAAAAAAGATGAAGGGTAGAAACTTCTAGATTCAAAGAAACCTGAAAGACACATCAAAGGTAATGCATGAAATTTGTTTGGATCTTCACTCAAACTGTAAATGAATGAATTAGTGAGTATATGAACAATTAGTGAAATTAGAACCACATATTTGATGACATTGAGAAGTTATTGCAAATGTTTTTAAATGAATTATAATGGCACTGGGGTTATGCTTGAAAAAGTATTCCTATCTTTTAGCATAGTACTAACATTTTTAATATATGAATTATACAATGTCTTACATTTGCTTCATAATAATCTAGTTGGTGGAGGGAGGGTGCTTCAGATGAAACAAAAGTGAGTTGATGGCTTTGTAGCTGGGTGTGGGGCACATGGGATTCACTATGGCATTCTAAGTTTCTGTATGTTTGAAATGTTCCACAATAAAATACTCAAAAATTTAAAAGTTGGAATAAAAAAGCGATGGAGAAGACTTACCCTGCTGGATATCCTTCATTTCTAAATGCAAACTCGATATCAAGATTCCCACAGTTTGAGATCGTTTTCCATCCAATAACTTGATGATCTGGAATTTAAAAATAAAATTAATGCAAACTCAAACAACCATGCAATCTTTCAGAGGCAAACCAAAAACATCAAGACTTTCAGATACTTTGATTGATGAAGTGAACGGATGCTACAGTCACTCTATTTTAACAATACTTTAATTTAAAAGCAACTTATCCACAACTATAGATATTTTATAAAGGAAAAACACCACCCTAAATTCCACCAGTCTAATATAAGCCCTAAAATCTTTATAACAGTTCACTCTGATGTTTTATTCAAACATGTCTTAACTTGCAATTGCAACATATGTGGTCTTTTATATTTAACTTTTCCACTGGTCATTGGCATATTTCCATGTTGCTACTTCTTAACTCACTGCATAACCTCCAATCTTCTTGGCTGCATCATCTGCTGAGCGGTTTAGGGGAAAGATCTTTGTGATCTCCACTCAGCTGTTTACCGGTCAGCATTGGAAAAATGACAACCTCTGGGAATTCAGCTATTTCCTCATGAAGTAAGGCTGACTGTACTTAGTTTGTACATTTATCCTAAAAGTTAAATGACGTAATCTGTGTAAAGCACCTAACATAATTCTTGACATAGAGTATTTAAATAGAACTTCCCTGTTTTGGAGAGTTAGGGTGCTTCGTATTTGTATTGTTATTAATATAAATAATAGAATAATTGTACATAAAGCTTTAATTCTAAATTGTTTACAATTGTTCTTTTATAATCACATATACGTATATCAACGTGTTTCCAATCTTTTTAGAAACTCCAAATACCTCATTGCCAATTATTTCAATCTTTATGAATATTCCATGGAGAGCTTTCCATAGTTTTGTGTTTCCCCAAACCCAGTAAGCCAAATCAGTTCCTAATAACATATCACACAGTGGCCACTAAGGAAAAATAATCTTTTTCTCTCGTGTGTCATGGCTACAAAAATCATTGGAAATAGACACAAAACCACCAATCTTATGTTTTTTAATGTACTTTCCCAGGTAAAATACAAACCAAGCAGCTATGCTTCCCCTCCCACTTAGATATTTTTAAACTCATCAAAATATAGATTTAAACTCATCAAAATATAGAAGACCAGATTTAATAGTAACAAATATCTACACTTATTAAACTAGCTGAGATTCTTGCTGCTTGAACAATAAGGAATAACATGAGTTTGTTCCAACCAAGACTAACTATCCAAATTATCTAATTACTTATCTATTGATCGATGTTGAATCAATTATTCCCTGCCCATTATCTTTCCTCTCCCTGCTCAGAATGGCTTTTTTTAAAAGAAAATAACTATTAGACCTAAAATACAGTAAATACTAAGCTTTCATCAAGATAAAAGAAAAATCTGATTTTCCAGTCTAATGTGTTTAATATTTTCAACATTACCTTGGAGAAAGATTCTTGGGAGGTATAGAATTTCAGGAGTTTTAAAAAGAAATAAAGAAGGTACTTAGTATTTTTACTTTTTTATATGAACGCAAAAGCAGAGGAGGAAGAGAGATCTTTTTTAAAAAGGCAGTTACCAGTTTTTTCTCAGGGAACACACATTTAAAGTGAAATGATTTTTAAAAGCCCAATACAAAATTAAGAAAACCCATGTAAGTTTTATGTAAATATTCAGCCATGCATTCATTTATTTAACAGCTATCTGCTGTGCATCTGCTTTGTGCCTGGCACTGCTCTGGACGCTGAGGATGCAGAGGGGACCGAGATAAACCAAGTCCTTGTCTCATGAAGTTTGTACAGCTTAGTGATTTAAAAAAACCCCTTTGGTAAAATAGCTGAAAACAACCAACAAGGCAAATCGAACCATCACCTGAACTAACCTGCAGAGCAAATTCAAAAGAAGAAAGGCTTTGGGAAATGACTAGACTTATTCTTAAATGTCCAGGATAGTGACTGATAGAACCTTGAAACAATGTGATACAACCTTGGCCGTGGCATGTAAGTTGAAGTCAAGGAGACAGGCACAGGAATCAAATTTATGATGAGACCACAACTGGGTAGCAAAAATTTATTCAAACAAGCATTCACCAAGTTATCCAGTTAGGATTTTGAAAACCACAGGTAACACATTCTACCTACAGGAAAGACAAGGTTCGAACGAGCGACCACAGAGAACTGAGAGAAAGAGGGATTGAGACTGTCTGTCATTGGGTAAAATAAGCAAACCCACTCCCTCTTCATTGTTCAACTGGGCTGAACTGTGGAAAGGATGTTGCCATCAGCCTTACAATTTTGTTCCTGCAAAGGATGTCCGCCACCCTTGCAATTTTGTCTAATGACTTGCCATGGCAGCTATTTGGAAAGAGTGTTTGTTACTGTTAGCTGGACTAAGACCTTACTTGTGAAATACTGGCTTTTTCAAAACTAGCTAAAATGGTAGGAATGCAATGAACAATGAATGGATATATGTCCTAAGTCCTCTTAGTTTTTTTTTTTTTTTCATGTATTGGAAGGCTTTTTTTTTTTTTTTTACTATAGTAAAAGAATAAACTGAACATAACATGAAATCTACCCTCTTAACAAATTTTTAAATGTACAGTATTGTTAACTAGATGCACAGTGTTGTACAACAAATCTCCAGAACTTTTTCATCCTACATGATGGAAACTTTATACCCATTGAAGAGCTACTCCCCATTTCCTTCTCCCCTGGCCTCTGGCAACCTTTTGCTTTTATGAGTTTGACTACTTCAGATACCTCATATATGTGGAATCATGCAGGAGTTGTCCTTCTGTGATTGGCTGATTTCACTTAGCAGGTTCATCCATGTTGTAACATGTGACAGCATGTCCTTCTTAAGGCTGAATAACATTCCATTGTGTGTATGTGCATGTGTGTCTCTCTAACACTGTCTTTATCCACTCATCCATTATTGGATATTTAGGTTGCTTTCACTTCTTGGATATTGAGTATAATGCTGAATTGAACTTGAGAGTACAAATATTTCTTTGAGATCCTGTTTTCAATACTTGTGGATAAATACCCAGAAGGGGGGTTGCTGGATCATGTAGTTCTATTTTTAATTTTTTGAGGAACCTCCATACTGCTTTTCATAGTGGCTGCACCATTTTACATTTCCATTAACAATGCACAACGGTTCCCATTTCTCCACACCTTCACCAGCGCTTGCTCGGTTTTTTCTTGTCATCGTTGTTGGTTTGATAACGGTCATCTTAACAGGCATGAGGGGATACCTCATTGTGGCTTTGATTTGCATTTCCCTGATGATTAATGATGTTGAGCATCATTTCATCTACGTGTTGGCCATTTATTTGTATGTCTTCTTTGGAGAAATAATCTATTCATCAAGTCCTTTGGCCATTTTTCATCAGGTTTTTACTTTATTGAGTTCTAAGAGCTTCTTATATATTTTGGGATATTAACCTCTTATCAGATACGTGGTTTGCAAATATTTTCTCTCATTCCATAGGTTGCCTTTTCACTCTGTTGGTTGTTTCCTTTGCTTTTCAAAAGCCTTTTTTTTGATGTAGTCCCACTTATCTATTTTTGCTTTTGTTGCCTGTACTTTGGTGTCATAACCAGGAAATAACTGCCAAGACCAATGTTATAAAGCTCTCCCTGCCATCTTTTCTTCTGGGATTTTATAGTTTCAGATCTTATGTTTAAGTCTTTAACCCATTTTGAGTTGATTTTTGTTTTTGCTGTAAGATAAAGGACCAATTTCATTCTTTTGCTTATGGATATCCAGTTTTCCCAACATCATTTGTTGAATAGACTAGTCTTGGCACCCTTGTTGAAGATTGTTTGACCACATATGCATGGGTTTATTTCTGGGCTCTCTATTCTGTTCCACTGGTCCATATGTCTGTCTTTATACCAGTACCATACTGTTTTGAAGACTATAACTTATAATATGTTTTGAAGTTAGGAAGTGAAGGACAGTATTAAACAAATTACAAGCAAAAATGTACAAGTAAAGAGAGGGTAAAAAAAAATGAAGTGAAAAATGAATATATATTTTTAAATATCCTCAAGTCCAACAGGCAAAACGGCTGAAAAGAAATACATGGAAGAAAACAACACATTGGACTAATAAACAGACCACGTGAGAGTTTAGTCGGCTAAAATGTCTGGTCTAAGACTTCAGTATATATTCAGATCTTTCCAAAATTGATTAGAGATTGGGCCAAGCAGCGTGCGAAGAGAAGGTGTCAGGGGCAGAGAGGAGGAGGAAAAAGGAAACTTGAAGACTGAAAGGGAGAAAAAGGAAGAGAGGTGCTCTGTGGGGTCCCAGGGCATACTTTATGATTCCGCCCAAGTCTTGGCCAACCTGGTCACGGGAGCGCAGACCGCAACAAGCAAGCGTGCCTTCGCTGAACACACATTTGTCAAATAACTCCCATCTCCCAGGTATTGAGCTCAAGATTGGAGGTGTTTAAAGTTCTGCCTTTGGAGAGTTGACAAGTGCACAGAAATATTTGTTCTGTATATTTTTTTCTATTTTCTTTTTGTGAATTTATGATGTTTAATTACAAAAGCAATAAATGCTTATTGTAATAAGAAAATTTATACTATACGAAATGCAAAAAAAGGAAAACGTGAAATACTCTCATCCCCCAATTCTACTGCCCAGTTATCATCACAAGAAATGGAGGTTTGTTTCTTCCCAGACCAAAACACATGTGCATGCCCACATGTGTGTAGGGTTTTATGTTTATAAAAATGGCAAACAGTACATTTTTCTTTGCAACTTTTTTCCCCATTCTGTATCATTTTTTTTTCTTTCACAAATAGCTTGTTATCTTCCATGTCAGTATAGGCAGACCCGCTTCTAAATATGATGCACAATTTAAGTATTCCTCTATAGATGGACATTTAGGAATTTTCCAAATTTTGTCAATTGTGCACAATGTTGCAATGAACAACCATGCAGATACATCCTTATATTTCTATAGGAAAGATTCATAGATGTTGTTCAAACAATATGTCCATTTTAAATTTTGATAAATATTGCCAAATTGTTTCTAATAGGTGCTATCAATTTACATTCCTGCCATGTATTCGAGAGTGACTTATCTTGTCCCCTCATCCACTCTCAGTATCATCAATTTATAAAATTTTGGCCAATATCATAGGTAAAAGTTTTTTTCACTATTCTGCATTTTTAACGAACTAATAGTAAGGTTACAGATTTGGCTATTGGTCATCTGCTCTCGTGAATTGTCTTCACATCCATTTGCCATGTTTTTCAATTACTAGATTAGGCTGGTACAGTGCAAAGAAATGTAAATAAAGACATAGTGAATAGCAAGAAGAAAGATTTACACAGAGATTGCTGTGGAAAAGGGGCATTTTCTAAAGGAAGAGGAGGGAAGAGAACTCTTATTGCACCCCAACTAAGAGCTAAGTATTGTGCTCCTCTGCTCACGAGCCAATCCAAATGGACAGTTGTGAATTGGGGGCAGTGGGCATCACAATATTGTAAACTTTTATTCCTTTAGTGGCCCCCTGTGGACTTCCAGCGTGATGATAACACTTCACACTCAAGAGTCCTGTAAAGTAAGGAGACTCATCTCATTGCTAGAGCAATGAAGCAAGGGGCACCAAAACAGAACAACACTTCATTCTTCACCTTTCTGACATTTATGACCCAATATCACAACTCCTTACCCAGCTATATACCTATTACGTGAGGTTTTTACTTTCATAGCAGAGTAGCTAGCAAGAAACCACTAAGGAGGGAAAAAGACATGAGCGAACAAAATTGATGCAGAAAATGAACAGGAGAAGAAAGAGGGAGAACAAAGATTTAGAACTTGACAAAAGATTTTTTTTTAAAGAAGCTCAATTAGTTATCAACCAACAATTATTATATTGTTTTTAAAATAGTTTTTTTAGAATCATGGTGAAGTTTCAAATAACCAGATCCAACGTATGTAGAAGGTTCTATGAACTCAGAATCCCTTGTCTCTCTTTTATTGCACTGTATGCATTCTTGGTAAGTTAACTTCTAGACAAAGTAAACTTCAAGCATTCCTCTCTGAAGAGAAAGAACATATGACAAGAAGATTAATTAATTTCGAGTATTTACTCTCCCCAGTGCACTAGCTTCTCTAATATATCCTGGGCTTGAAAGAAATCAAACTCACTCTCCTAGACCTGCTGTATTTGCATTACTGAACAGTGTGGACTGGTGAGCATAATGATTATCTGGAAAATTTTTAGAATCCTACGTTACCCGAGATTGTCAGATATTTAAGTCTGCCCTTTTTATAGTAGGAAATTGAGCACATCCTTTAAAAATAACTGAAGGATTTTAGATATAAATCTTATATCAAACCTTTTTTTTTCTTTAAAGATTGGCACCTGAGCTAACATCTGTTGCCAATCTTCTTTTCTTTTCCTTCTTCTCCCTGAAGCCCCCCAGCACATGTTGTATATTCCAGTTGTAGATCCTTCTGGTTGTACTATTTGGGATGCTGCCTCAGCATGGCTTGATGAGTGATGCCATATCTGCTCCCAGGATCCGAACCAGTGAAACCCTGGGCTGCCAAAGCAGAGCACGCGACCTTAACCACTTGGCAACAGAGCCTGCCCCCAAACTATTTTTTAATTCAAAAATTTAATTAATCAGCACAAACCCATTCTTTAAGCGCTCTGGTTGTTGTAATCCTGTGCTATTTTAACAATTTTTTAAAGTTGTCTGGCCCAAGTCGAAGGTACCTAGAAACATAACAATCTAAGTAGAAATACATACAAAACTAAGAACTATAGCCATGAATACAATGGTTCTTCTCTCTTGCTTTTAGCTTTAACAGGCTGAGCTGTCACGGCCCCTTGGCCAGCTATGGAAAGTGATTGGCATCATAGTCTGATGACTAGTTGTTAAAAGTCAGGAGACCAGCCTTCCATTTCTAGGCCTGCTCTGACTCATCGTCACATCAACGCTGAAATGCAGTCAGTCCAATTCAATAACACTCACAATATGCCAACTCCTGTGTTGGTGTACTGAAGGGATATTAAGAGTAAAAATAATTAAGTATATACATACACATCCTTGTTCAGTGGAAGTTCAACGACTAGTTTAAAAGGGTAACTCATAAAAAAGCCTAATAGAGGGAGCTATTTACAGGGATCAGTTAACAACAAGAGTTTCTGATTGTTCTTAGGTATATGATCCCTAAAAAACAATGCCAAGACTCACAGAAAATGAGGGTTTTGAAAGAAAGGGTTGTTTTGGGCACACTCTTTCTTTGGGTCAACCGAAAACACTCCCAAAGTGTTACATTCAGTGACTTTTTCCTGAAATGAAAGTCCAGGTCTCACCTTCAGGACACCTCTCCACGAAGGAGAGTTGAGAGGTGATAAGCTCTGCAGGCCATGATCCCCAAATGACACTGGAACTCACGTTCCAGTTTATCTACACAGAAAGGGCTCTTTCCATTCTGCATGGCCACCAGGGTGAAGGTTCTTCCAGGCATTAAGACCAGCCATCAGCAGGGGCTTTCACATCGTAGAAGACCTTGAGGCTAGTCTGCCACATTTGAATGTTGGATATCGGGAGGATTCCTGACTTTCCTAGTCCATAGTTTCATAATGTGAATGTCAAATCAATAGTTTTCCATGTTTATGTGGAGCCAGTAGACAGAATTATGCCTTGAAGCTCCCAATGTGACTTCCTTCCATGTGGGTTTTGGAAAAAAGTGCCCACTCCAGGCTATTCAAGAAAGACATTTCAGGAACCATTTACGAGAGAGTAGGAGTACTTTGCTCATCCAATGCATACTCTGCTTGAAGTGGATTTGGGAATCATTTAACCCATAGCATTGAAGAAACCTTCAAATGTTGCCTAACTTATCCTTCTGCCTTTGGGTTGGCCCAGAAACCCAGATATTGAAGGATGGATCTCACTTTTGAAGCAAGTTTACACTGAAGAAATTATTAAGGTTGCACTTGAACAATGCACACATATGTATAGTCATTTTCTATCATCAAATAAAACACAGTCCTGCCTCAGTTAATTGCAAACACAACCTAAACTTTTCATCCTATTCCTATTCTATGACTATTCCCAATACCCAGTTTTCATTCTTCTTTGTCCTCATGTACATACTACTTGATTTGTTATAAACCTCAAAATCATTTTCTAGTATTAACTTTTGGCACTGCAGCATTTCGCTTTATGTCTGACTCAAATTCCTCATGCTTCCATGTCAAACTATCTTTTTCTGTCCCCAGACAAGGGAGATAATAGCTGGTTTCACCATCCCCTACACAAAGCTCCTTCATAAACCTCAAGACGATCTTTCTTTTTTTTAAACAAGAGATGCTTTATATCAAATCCTTAAAAATCAGGTTTTGAGAAACGTTAGCAAGCCCTCAGTTTATCTTGGTCCTATCTGGAGTCAGCTGAACTTGGCAGCACATGGCCTTCTCCTAGGTGTAATTACAGTCTGGAGGAGAATGCAATTTGTGCAGCATTCCACTGACCTACAAGCTGACCTTGTGCAGGGGCAAATTCACAGGTTGCGTTAAACCCTATTAGACATGCCTAGTTTAAGGCAAAGCCTTTCCAGACCCACACCGCATGCTAGGATTAGGGCATGTCCCACATGCGTACTATTACATCGCCTAAGGAACTCTCGCAATGCCTTCCGGAGGGGGGAAAGGCAGGCCCACATCCCACACTGTCTCAACCTGCACCTTAAGCCAGTGTATCCAAATTATTATTATTTCTTACATATGTGGGTTTTTAGAAAAACCTGTCTCTTTGAATAAGAATTAAGATAGAAATGGGAAGACAGATTTGCTACACTGGAAAAACCATACCCTGCCTGCTCAGGTAGAAAAGTCTTGCCAGACAGATTGAGAAAGAATTCCTGCCAGGTCCAGTGGGATTTTCACATCTACATAAAATCCATATATATATCTTCAGCTTTCTGCCTCAGCTTGGCAGATGTGGCCAGAAGTAAAAATAAAAATAAATGGTCTGAATAGACCATGAATGCTGGAAGCATGCTTAGCCAAGTGAGTTTGGCAAAGCCACAAAATTAAGAGAAACAGAAAAGCCTTCTTCTTCTAGGGAGCCTTCCTTGTCTCAAAATGAAGATGATGTCTATACTTTACCTTCGCTAGATACCAAACACATTCAAATCCATACCAGACCAAGTAGGTATTCTGTTCGTTGGCTTAGTCCTCACATTTGAACTTCCTCAGTTTTCATCACAGGATTTTCATCTCCAGTGAGGTTGGTTTTATCAGAGAGCCTGGAGAACAGGCACCATGTCCAGCAAAATATAGCCACATGCTTTATCACCAATGAACATCTCCTGGGCACTTCAGGCAAATAAGTGCATATGAAAGTTGCCGCTTTTCCAGTTGGAATCACCCTTTCCACACCAAAAAATAAATAAATGAAGGATCCACATACATGGGTAGGTATTTACTTTCGTGACAATGATATGCATCAAATACCCACGTGCAGGACATTCTTGACTCTATCGAACAAATGAGTACATGGTTTGCTTGTCTCAGGGAGGTTGAACAACACAGTGGAGAATACATAGAAAGTAGACAATCTGACTTTCCAAAGAAAAAAATCTAAAAAACACTTTATTTTGTGGCTTCAGACTGATGGTATCTTTTGCTTATGTTTCATATCGACACTTACTGAATGCCACTATTTGGCAAATCTACAGACATTAAGAGGCTGGCATACAGCACAGGTGCTACTGATGACAAGTCAGCTTGTCTTATGAATGGTAATCCTTTGCATTTTGAAGTCACTGGCTTCCAAAGGGATCAAGGTGCTTTCATAATGACTGTTGCATTTATCTTGAAGACATTCTCGTTGACTAGGTTGGAAGGCAGGTAGAATCCCATGTTAGAGATGTAGAAATTGATGCACCTATCCTAAGGGCTACAAGCTCTGATGATTAAGCTAATCATTTACTCTGGATACCTCCAAATCACAATATAAATTAACATGGGGTTCGAACTTTGACTGGATTTTACAGAGCAGTATCTTCTGGGGATGAGATACGGTATAATAGAGAATCCCTAGGCTTAATTTTTACTCTCATTGAACTGTCACCCATTCACATATGCCCCAAATTGAAACTTATAAGTAAGAGAAATATAATTTGAAAAATAGAATGAGAATTTCCCAATGGAAATTCCAAAAAGTGACACAAGGTGATACAAGGCCCTAACGCATGGTAGACCACGGATGCAGGCCTTACATAAAAAAAAAAAAAAGGTCACAGGAAGGAACAACTGACACGATCCTACTTCATAGCTGTGGCTATTCTTGTGCCTTCCCTGCCATTTCTAGCGTGGCAGTGACTAGAGATGGGACAGGTAAGCAACTACCTCTCCCAGCCAGGGCCAGGAGCGAGGGCCACCTGGAGGAGAACTGCAGGACCAGAGCTGGCAGTCGTCTTGCTCTCTCCTCAGGGAGAGTGAGCGCTTCTTTGGAAGCAAGGAATCATTTCTTGGCAGGTACCTGGGAAAATAAACGCTGACTCAGGTTCCTTGTTCCCTTCTTGTCCCTGTGCTCCATCCCCTGCCACTCTTGGGCAACACATCCAGAGAAGCTAGTTCGCTGACTCCATGGTGCCCTATTATAAAGTGTCCTTTGACTTGGTGCAAATAAGCCCTTGCTGCTGATGGCCAGCATGGCCGGGTATGCTTCTGAGTAGTGACCGCCGTCAATTGGCCTGATAATGCCATTAAAATAAGCTTTCCACATGCGGCCTGATTGTCTGTCCCACTAAATGTTTCAAGGAAAACTGAGCTTCACTGTTCTGTCAAACTGTTAGGTCTGAATCTCTTCCATGGCCTTATTTTTGGGGACACACAAATTGCTCGGATGAAGTTTACTTTAAGGATTTAGGCTCTTCACCAAGAAATATGAAAAGGCAAATTGTCATCCTATCCTGCGTCTGAGAACATATTTGGCATCCATTCCCTTACTGATGAGGCAGAAAAACACTTTTATTGATTTTCAGGCTAATGAATTCTGTTCAGAAAGCAAATGCAGAGAAGGCCATAGCAGGTGAAGGTTGTGGCTGGGCAAGGAGTGGAGGGTACCATGGAGGATGGAGGGAGGCAGGGATGTGGGCAACTGATAATCCAGATGGTTTTGGAGTTTTTGTACCATGTCAAAACAAGCTCCAAAACCAAATCACATGCATTTTCCCATTGATCAGATACTTGGGGGAGAAAATGAGCAAGAGACATGAGTGCATTCATTGCCCTATCTTCAGACAGGATGAAAGCTACTGTCACACAAAGGTACGGATGAGAAACATCATCCTGTTATTTCTTAGAGTTCAAGGTCCCTTAAAGAGCACTTTCTTGTAATGAACATGAAGTAATTCTAAACCACTGACAACTAATCTGGTGAGAAGCAACTAGATAGAGTGTGAAAAAGAAAACAACAGACTATGAAAAGATCCAACTTCTGGTAAAACAGAAAACAAAAAAAATAAAACAGGGGGTGGGTCCAGTAGTGTAGTAGTTAAGTTTGTGCACTCCGCTTCAGTGTCTCAGGGTTCACAGGTTCGGATCCCAGGAGCAGACCTACACACTGTTCATCAAGCATGCTGTGGCAGCATCCCATAAAATAATAGAGGAATCCCATAAAAAAAAAAAACAAAAAAAAAAACAGACGAAGACTGGCACAGATGTTAGCTCAGGACCAATCTTCCTCACCAAAGACAAACAAAACAGAACATAGGCCCAGCTGTCCAAGACTCTGCCTTTCAAACTGATGGTGTGAATGCTAAGTTATGGTGGTCAGAAAGTGAGAGGAATTTGGACTTTCTTTGGGACAGATGTTAATAATATCAAGATAATCCAGAAAAATTCAATTCCATCCCTTCAGGTGGCCTCCAACCATCGTGGCTCAGCTCTTTGAAGGCCAGGAACTTATTCCACATATGTAATTCAACCTCTAACAGCAGGGTGAAGAATTTATTTGTTCTCTGTTTTAGCAAGGATGGGAGTACAGTGGCTTACCACTCAAGACATACCAGAGGCACGATGCCACAGGATCTTTGAGTCATGTTTTACTGGTTTTTTGTTTTAAATTCTATATTATAATCCCACTTTAAATTCCTGTCCCAAGAACCACTCTGCACAGCTATCAAAGACTGGAAGAGGAAAGGTTCCTTCTCTTCCCCGTCTCACCCCACTAGACCTAGCATTGAGGACAAAACCAGAAGCTTTCTCTCAATTATTCCTAAATTGCATGGGAAACATCTCCATTCTACATACCTCTATATACTGTAGGCAAAGCCCTTAGAGAAGTTTGGTGGAGGCACTAGAAAGTTGTCTATAATATGAGGCAATTAAGAATTTATGGGATATCCTCTACAATTCAGTGTATGTATGAATTACCAGGGACCTCATTAAAAATATAGATTCTCATTCACTAGGAATGGGATGGGATCTGTTTTGGATGAAATTTCATTCCCCCTAAAAAAAAGATATTGAAGTCCTAACCTCCAGTACCACAGAATGTAACCTTATTTGGAAATAGAATCATTGCAGATGTAATTAATAAGGATGAGGTCATACTGAAGTTGGGTGGGCCCCTAACCCAATAGGACTGGCGTTCTTATAAGAAGATGGCCACACAAAGAGACAGAGACACAGGGAGAGGACCAGGTGACAAGGAAGGCAGAGACTGGAGTTATGCAATTGCACACCAAGGAATGCCAAAGACTGTCAGCAAACCACCAGAAGATGGAAAAAGAGGTGAAGGAGTCCCCTACCAGTTTCAGAGGGAGCATGGCTCTGCCAATACCTTGATTTCAACCGTCTAGTCTCCAGAAGCATGAGACAATAAATTTTTATTGTTTTTAGTCACCCAGTTTGTTGAGGCAGCCCTAGGAAACTGATACAGAGCCTGAGATTCTTATATTTCTAATAAGCTACCAGGTGATGCTTACGCTGCTGGTACATGCACCACAATTTGAGTAGCCAGGTGACCACAAATGAATATATTATTTTGTTCACTATCACTGGCACTTAGCACAGTGCCTGACGTATATGCACGTATGTTTATATAATCCTTGCTTCTCCGAGTTTTTTGGCTAACTAGCCGGAAATGTGCCTCTTTCTCTATCAATTTCCATGAAGTCCTCCCTTAAAGCTATGTGCTCAGTCAAGAAGAACAGCTTTCTCATATAAAGCCAGTCCCAGGTACACAGATACCCAGATTGCCCTCCTAAGGATTCTAAATAACAAAGTTTGTAAGACCTTTGGACTCCCTCTCTTATCTATATAATTTCTCATTTAATGTTAAGACATTGAACCCAGTCTCATTTATATTCTTGGTGGCTCAAATAGGGACTTTTCTCTCCAAAATTTAGAGTGTTAGGCTTTTGAACAGAACACATGCTAATAATTACTCTGAGCTGGTTAGAGATAATGGGCACCAGAAAAGTTATTATCTTCAATGTCATCGTATGTCTTTGATATGATAATCATTGCATTCAAGATATCAGAAATGATGGATGGCCTTTGATTTTGAATGTACCATGATGCAAATTACCTGGCTCCTTCTCACTCCTGCTTGGAAGGTGAAGAGCTAGTGACAGTGGGCACTCCTAGTTTCAGGGCCTCAAGCCACCAGACAACAAAATCTGTGACAAAGCTCAAAGAGAAATACATCTTTGTCTAAAGATACCTAAGGCTATTTTACTTTCTCCTTTTATGGACACATTTCACCTAGAACAACCTCTCAGATAGTCTTAATTTGCAGCCATTGCTATAATATACACTATTTACAACTAAGTCATTCTGCTTTGTTAACTTTCTAGGTAACAGTTGATGTAAGTGCCACACTACTTCTAGTAGACTGAGTTCCTCCATAAACATAAAATGATGATTCCAGGAAATGTTAGTAAGAAAGAAAAGATGAAAGAGCGTTGTATATACATATTTTAAAAACTGCTACAAGATTCTGTTAGGGCTTACCGGTGTATAACCCAGCATATTTCCCCTGTAATTAGTCTTTATCATCCTCCTTACTCTCACAGCACATCTAGGATGGAAAGCAAGCACATATTATAACCTATCCTCCGTCACCTATGTGAATGGAATAACACAGTGATCCAAAATATTTATTCACCATCATCCATGAAGCGTGAGGCCCTACATCCATCCTGACTAGATCATGAGGACATGTACCCTGAAGTTCTCTCATGTGAACAAGTCATCTTCTGATAGTACAAGTGCAACAAACACATGACAGATGATTTACCAAGAGTCACTTAGATGTCTGACTACTAGTCCTGTGTCCTTTCCCTCGAAATACATCTCATTCGAGCAAGGATGCACATGCCTCATTGTTCATGTTGCAACAAGGCAATAGCCTCTAAGATGTGAAAATCAGAACTACTTTGAGTTGTAGGGTAGCAGAGTAAAGGCCTTTTCACTTCCTTTTCTCCTATAAAAATTAACTCAAAATTATGAGACTGAAGACCAGAAACACAAAATCTATCTTCAGGGCAACTAACACACCCCTTTAATTTCAAAACAGAAAATGTGAAGGCAGAAGTAGTTGGAGGAGTGGTCAATTCCATGGCAGAGTGATGGAAGGACAAACCTAATTGCCTGCAGAGGAAGGCAGAACCTCAGACATGCATGAATTAGAGGTACCATGTGCTGGAGAGGCAAGGGTGAGGTAGGGAGCTAAAAATAAAGGGGTTGTTTAAAAGTTAGCATACGGTGCAATTAGGTGTCAGATATATAATCCCAACTATCATGATCAGGAAGTATGGTTTCCAGCAAAATTCAACTAGACCGATTTGGGACTGCAGACATCAGGCACAGCAGAGGGTGGCACTGAGGTCTTGTACTGGAATGGAGTAATTGTCAAAATCCCAGAACGTTCGTTGGCTTCCCTCTCAGAATGCTAGCAGTCAGGGTGACACTCCATTCCTAAGCCCCCAGTCAGGTGCCTGGAGAAATTCCACCTGGAAAAATGGATCAGTCTAAGAGCAAAGACAAACAGATCTTGTCATTTGGAGGGCCCCCAAAATGAAATGGCTGGTCTGCAATTGTTTACCCCACCATGAGACCCACCACTGGGCAAACCTTGTCCATTTACACTGAGCTTCCATCTGGGTTTATCATGCCTCAGTCTTACATATTAAATGGCAGCCAAGCCTGCCAAGGATTACCAACTATTTGAAGAAATCCTCTAACATGAAACACAGAGGTCAAAACCAAGAAACATAAAAAAGGAACAGGGAAGATGGAACAGAAAGAAAGCAGGAAGCAAATGAAAAAGTAAAGAAACTGTAATTTATGAACTCATAAATTGTAATCTTTTAAAAAAAAGCAAAATGAGTTTTTATACACTAAAATATTCTGAAATACAAAAATCCTTGTATACCAAAATAAGTAGTCCATAATAACTGTCCAAAATTGTAGAAGTAATAGGTAGCAGAATACCTACCAGAGGGGCAGCTAAGGGCATTGAAAACTGGCACCTCTGGGGAGCAAGGTGGGAGTGGGATGGGAGCAACAGGAAGCTTTTTTTTTTTACTTTTAAATGCTGTGAAATATCATACAAAAGAGTAGCACATGTACATTTATGTGCAGTTTAAAGGATGGCAAAAATAAACCACGTACTCACATTCCCCTTAAGAAAGCAAGAATTACCAGTATCTTTGAATTCCCTCTGTCTTCCCCCAGTTTTCCTCCAAAAGAACCATTCTTCTGAATTTTATATTTATTATTCCCTTGCTTTTTTTTTAAAAAAAAGTTTTGCCACAAATGTATGATTCCATAAACTTCCTTGGCTTGTTTTTTGAACTTCAGACTAATGGAATCATTCTTTCGTGACTTTTTTCTTTTCTTTTCTTTTCTTTTTCTGAGCAAATGTTGATTACATTCAACTCAGAACAAGAAATCTGAGAGGCAAATACATATATGAAAATATGTCTAATTGATACTGGCCTAACACAAGGTTGACATAAGGGAAACCATATTGTAGAAAAGACACCATATTGTCACTTTGAATGACCTCTGACTGACTGACTAACCCAGATATGCTCTGGCTCTGTAGATTTTATCATCCCTCAAAGCTGCTATAAATTGATAAATTTGTTCCTTTCAGTTCCTTAGGAATGTGATGATCCCCAGGCAGAGAGCCTATGCTGATAGCCATCATCAATGACAACTGAAAGATCAGGGTATAGGGTGTTGCTCTGGTCTCTGATGCATATCCAGTAAAACAGAAGACTATCAGCAACTAAGACAAGATGTCTCCCCCACCCAGAGACCAGCCCCCTATATAACTGGCCTGTAGTCTTTGTTCTGGAAGATGGTTCTTTCAGACATTAGTCGGCCATCTTACCCCTTGCTAGCAAGCTGTAATAAAATCCCTTTCTTTCCTACCACCTTGCCTCTTGACTATTGGCATGTCTTTTATTTTTTTTGTGACTTTTTTCACTGAACATCTTGTTTAAGCATCATCCATGGGGATGCACATAGCTGTAGCTGACTCTTTCTCAAAGCTATGTAGTATTCCATGATGTGACTTTACCTCAGTCCCTTCACCCACTCTAATGATGATGGACATGGCTGTTCAATTTCAGATTTTTTCTATTATAAACAAAGCTTTTAGAAACATTCTCATGTGAGTCTCCTGGTACGAATGTGTAGAAGTTTGAGCAGAGGGTGTACACATGTTCACATGAACTAGATACAGCCAAATTGTTTTCCAAGTATATGGAACAACGGATCTTCCCATTAGCAGCAAAGAGAGCTCCTGCTGCTCCATATGCTCCCAATATTTCACAAAGTTCTACTTTCTCATTTTTGCCAAGCTAGTGAGTCTAAAATGGTATCTCTGCATTTCCTAGTTGTTGATATCTTCTCATATGTTTTTGACCATTCATTCTATGACAATCCTGTTCACATCTTTTGCCCATGTCACAAATGTCTTCTCTAAGCTGTGGCTTATCTTTCCAATCCTCTTTGTGGTATCCTTTGATGAGCAAGAGCTTTTTATTTTAATGTTATTTTATTTTAACGTACATATCTTTTATTTGATTTATGCTTTTTTGTCTTTTTCACATGAAGTTAAGATATGTTCCTATATTCTTTTTTAGAGAATGAACTTTCTCCTTTCTCAGTCACGTGCTTGATAGATCTAGAATTGATTTTTATTCATGATGTGAGGGAAGGATCTATTTTCTTTCCTTTTAGCCATATATATTTAATTTTTTAAATACTTTTAATAGCCAATTTTGCCAACTGATCCGAGATACTACATTTGTCATATATTTGTTTCCATATATGCATGAATCTGCTTCTGAAATCTCAATTCTTTTCATTGATCTTTGTTTTGCTTTTTCTGTGCCAATTACTGCCATATTATAGCTATCTCATGGCCTATTTTATTTTTCTTGATATGAGGTAGAATAAGCATCCTACCTTGTTTTTGTTTTCATAGAGTTTATTTTTCTGAATTTTGTGTTATTATTCCTTTGGCTTTTTAAAACATAGTTTTGCCACAAATGTATGATTCCATACGTTTCATGTTTTTGAACTTCAGACCAATAGCACCATTATTTCACGACTTGCTTTTTTCATTAATCATCATATTTAAGGTGGGTTTTGTAAGGTTATTTTTGAACCTTTGCTCTTCCATATAAAATTTTAGAATAAGCCTGTCAAATTCTAAATAATCCTATTGAGATTTTGATTAGAATTACTTTGATACTAGAAATCAATTTGGGGTTAACTGATATCTTTATAATACTGGTTTTTCCTATTCATAAAGAGAATACATCTCTCCTTTTATTTAGGTCTACTTTAATGCTTTCAATATAATAATTTTTTATACATTGCCCACTTCAATTTGCTAATACTGTTTAGGATCTTCACATCTATCTAAGAAAAACTAGTCTAATTTTTCTTTTACTTCCTGTCCTTGTCTGGTAGTGCTATCAAGACTACATACTAGCTTTGAGTGTAACAGTTTTCTATTCTCTAAAGTATTTTGTGTAAGAAGGCAAAGTTTGTATAATAAAGCCATCTGGGCCTGGTATCTCCTTTGTGGGAAGATTTTAAACTACTGATCCAATTTCCTTAGTATTTACAGAATATTCAGGTGTTCTATTTCTTCTTGACTATTTTGGTAATGCATATTTTTCTAGAAAGTTGTTTATTTCATGTTATTTTCGTTTATTGGCAAAAGATTGTATTGTCTCATACATCTCTACACATCTGTAGTTGTATTCACTTTTACTTTTCTAACATTTTTATTTGTTTTGCTCAATCTTCCCAAAAGTTTGTGAATTGTATTATTGTTTTCAAAGGACAAAGTTTTGACTTTATTGATCTTCTGTGTTTAAAAATATTTTTAAAAAATTTTCATTCTCATCTTTTAGAATGAATTAGGTTGAGCCATATGAAAGTGTATGTTTGATCTCATTCGCCCTGCAAAAATGGCTTTTCTT
Organism: Equus quagga; assembly: GCF_021613505.1. Classification (NCBI taxonomy): domain Eukaryota; kingdom Metazoa; phylum Chordata; class Mammalia; order Perissodactyla; family Equidae; genus Equus; species Equus quagga. The sequence goes on along the minus strand of NC_060268.1, from coordinate 32,504,452 downwards.
GTCATTCAACCTCATTTTTCTGATTTCTTTGGTTTGTTTTCTTTTTCCAGCTATTAATTTTGAAAGCTTATTTTTGAAATTTTCTTTTCTAATATAAAACACTCATGATCATACGTTTGAGCTACATCTTATGAGTCTTGAAAACCAGTATTTATATTTTTTGAGTTATAAGTGTTTCTGAGTCCCATTACAATTTCTTTCTTGACCCATTAGTTATTTACCACTATGAATGCAAATTTTAAAAGACAAGGAAGTTTTTGTTATTGGCATGTTAAGTTGTCTGTTATCAATATATGATTCACAACAATTTCACTTTGTTGAGAGAATGTGGTCTGCTTGAAATTTGTTGAGATTTGCAGGACCTTTGCTTTTTAAGTCTTTTAAAACTGTTTCACTTTTAAAATTATATCCATGCATTATGTTGACAAAAATCAATAAAGTATAATAGTTAATTCAGTCTGTTTCATTGTTAGTATAGAAACCAACCTAAAATATCATACTTTAAGAGTTTTATCATCACCTAAGTCAGCCATTCTAGACATGTTTACATTTACTTATAGCCTATCATGTTCTAAAAGGAGGCCACCACAAACACAGATTACCATGAAAGCGAAATATAAATAGTAGTAGAAAGTGGAGACAAATTTTATCATCTTTTTGTTCTATTGCATGGTTTTCTCTTGGCACACCCTGAGGACTTTCATCTCTGAGCATCTAGCTTAAATTCATTTGCTTTAATTACATAGTTGTGTCCCAGTGGGACACATACAATGAAGTGATAGGGTGAAATGGACCTCAGGTAGCCCTCTGGGGGGCCCAAGAGCCATCAATGAATGAGAAACAAGGCTTCTGGTTGGAATCCAACCTTCTGTTCTCCTTTATGGGGGACGTGAGAGGATTTTTCATTATTCTTATTCCTGTTGATGATGGTGGTGATAACACGGGGCAACAGCAAACTCGTACGTGTCAGGCACAAAGCTAAATACTTGACATAGATTATTTTAACCCTCACAATGACCCTCTGAAGTAGGTACTACTGTTATCCTCACTTTACAGATGAGGGAACTATACAGAAGAGCCTGAGAAAGATGAAGGAACTTGCCCCTTGGATAAAGTGATGACTCAGAAAGAAAAAGCCAGGCCTGTGTGGTTTCCAGAAACCCCTGTTGAACCACTACACTACCACCTTCCATCCTTAGACTAGTTGTGACTTGGTACACCAGGCGTGCTGGAGGAAGCAGCTGGTTAGAAGCCTGGAGGTCAGGCCTCTACCACAGCCTTGTCACTGGCTTCCTGGTGGCTCTGAGGCAAACAGAAAAATCTTAACTGATGGGTGGGAACTCCCTGTGCTGATCCGTGAGTCCTGTCTCCTTCTCCATGTACCTTCAGCCTCAGAGGCTCATCCCTTCCTTTGGTGGCAAAGGAATGGTTCTGTCCTCCAGCGTTGAATTGTTTAGCTATCTCCACACCCCAAGAGTTTATATAATACATGACAAAAACATCACATGGCCTAGTTTCTCCAGTATCTCACTAAATCATTCTAAACATCATATGCTTTAGGCATTTTGCTGCTACATCCTGAATCACATTCTTCTCTAAGCAACCATCTCAATGTCTCATTTTTTCCATTAGTAAGATGATTATAGTACAGAGTGAACTATCTATAATGAGCGCCAGCTCCAGCAATGTGGCTTTCAGTTGGCTTCATTTTAAATAAATCTTTCTTTGTTAATTAATGTACCTTATCCCTGTGTTGTAAGTAACATTTACATTCCTGAATTGGACTGGGAGGAACCACACCCAGAGTGGAGGATCCAAGATCTTCCGAATCAATATGAATGCAATAAGCATTTGAAAGCAAAGGTTTAAAAGTGAGTTTTTGTGCTTGTTGTAAACTAAAGAAGTTGTACAAGAGAGTAAAAAGTGATGTGATAATTAGGTCATGAATTAACCCCCTGGTACTCGAAGCTCTATACTATTTTTAAAGACCCCCTTCTCACCTCCTAGGATATTTTGCACACGCAAAATGCCTAATGTGACTAATAAGGTACCTAGCATAAAAGTTAATTAATGAAAATGAAAACACTAAAACTTGGGTTATTTAGTAACCAGGGCCTGGAGCCAGGTCCCAATTAAACCACTCTTGTGGTGAAGGAAGGGATCAAGATGCCCAATAGGTTCCATCTGGCTGCTTCTGTGGGTCAATCTAGTGCCATGTCATGTCCTTTTCAAATTAGCCTTTCCACCCTCTCTCTTCCATTGCAATGAGGAGCTAAGGGTAGCCCCCCTCATGCTGTACTGGGGAACTCCCAGGCTCTCCCACTCACATGTAAGGGGCTTGGCAGCTAAGGAATCCAGCTGGAAGCAAGTATGATTCACTAGCTCTTCCCAGCCCAATACCTTTGGTCCTTCATTCCACTGGAGGGGCCCCTACCTCTCCAATCCCATTTGTACCCCACTGAGGAGATCTGATAATGGTCCTGGCAGAATTGTGGCTTTTCATAACTTTTGGCAGGGGCCTCAGTGACCCATAACATGGCTACACACATGATTTCTTCTCATACTGTCTGTAAATTGACCATGGCTAACCTTGCTGCCCTAATCAGATCAATCAGAACAACATTTCTTTAGCTGCTGCATGCTGGCAGCCTCCTGGGCTGAGGCGTGACTCAGAGTCAGGCTCAGATACTGAAGGCGATTTTTGAGTTTCCAGTGGTCTCAGGTTTCCTTTGCTTTTATCACAGTTGGTGAGCTTTGTAAGGCCCGTGTTTACAGCCATGCAAATTAGCCTCAGCTGGAGAGAAATCAGGTCAGGCCTAAAGGAAATCAAGCTCTGGGCCAAAGGTATTTTATCAAAAATTGAAAGTATGGCCATAGTACTGGGGTCATGTCAGACTGTCTTAGGAAACACATGGCAGCTTTGTCTGGTGTAACCTGAACTCCTGGCTTGGCCTCTGGACACTCTACAGAGAGACGTAGGGGAGGACGGTGAAGGGCCACACCAGCCAATGGGGGCTGGCCAACTAGACCAACGGCTGCTGCTGCCAAATGCATTTTCTGTTAAGTAGAGACAAGTGAGAAGGGAAATAGTGCATCTTTGAGGAAAGAAACATTGTGGTTGTGAGGCTGCTTTGCAGTATTTCCCATATTACTCACCGACTAAGCAAGGTCCAAACTCATAGTTTCATTCTACTCACTTATATACGCTCAGTATTTTTTGTTTTGCTTTTGATTTTTGGTGAGGAATATTGGCCCTGAGCTAACATCGGTGCCAATCTTCCTCTGTATTTTGTACATGGGATGCTGCCACAGCATGGCTTGATGAGCGGCATAGGTCTGCACCCTGGATCTGGACACACAAACCCAACCACTACACCATCAGGCCGGCCTCTACTCAGTTTTAAAATGTATCTGTGAAGGTGTCCGCAAACAGACATAATCTGATATTTTATATCCAGAAAGTATCTTTAAAAAAATCCATTCCAGATGCCATGACAGCTACAGAAACTGAGACCAGAGAGGTTATGTGACTGGACACACACCTGCAAATTAGTTACCTTCAAATCTCTGGCATCTTTCCATTAGTTTTCCCCATTGCATTTCTGGCGCTTCAGCATGCTGGTACATAAAGGAACTTGGTTTCTTTAAAAATAATTCTCCAATATATTTATGTCTCTTAAGATTGGGGGTTGCTAGAATGCTAACAATTGTTCCCTGAGCTCCCACATACCTATGACTCAAACAACATGCTGCCGATGTTTTCAGGCAGCCTCGTCTATCAGACTGTGCCTGGGTCTCGGTGCTGAGTGCTGGTTCCTGTGCTACTTCCTCGTCTATCTGCCCTCTAACAAGTAAAATGAAAGTTGGTAGATCCTGAGTGTCCCCATTTGCAAAGTGGAAGTAATGACTAGATCATTGGAATTCCTCTAACCAAAGTTTTCATCTTTTGACTCTCCGAGAAAAGACCTAAGACCCAGAAAATTTAAAGGACGTGCTCAAGATTCAAAAGTTGGTTAAGGTCAGAGCCAGAAGTAGAAACTAGGTCTACTCATCCCAAAGCCAGTGCTTCTTTTACTAAACAATGACCAGGGAATCAAATTCAGACTTCTTCATGTGAATTTGAAGTCTGGACTTGTAGTCAAATTCAGACCAACTGACCATTCGTCAAGGAATTAAGAGTGTAGGCTCTGTGGTTGTTGCTGGATTCATTTCCTTACCACTTAAGAGCTGTGTGATGCTAGGCAAGTCACATAACCCCTCTAGGCTCCAGCTTCCTCACCTACAAAGCGGGAATAATAATAGCAACCATCCTACTGGGTTCTTGTGACAATTAAATAAGTTAATACATGCCAAGCACTTAATCCAAAACCACTTACTTAGCATTACCTATTATTATTACTATTGAAATCTTCCCTTTATCATCTTTGCTTGAAAGATTCTACATAAATGCAAGTTATTAAGACTTCTCTCTGTCCATATTAAGCATGTATCTATGAGAAGATGTGCATGTGCAGTGGCTGTTTTGAACTTTGTGTATATTGAGATGTGTGCACTTTGCAAAACATTTATGGTTCAGTTGCAAAAGCATCCATATGAGGGGCTGGCCCCGTGGCCGAGTGGTTAAGTTCGTGCGCTCTGCTGCAGGCAGCCCAGTGTTTTGTTGGTTTGAATCCTGGGCGCGGCCATGACACTGCTCACTGAGCCACGCTGAGGCAGCGTCCCACATGCCTCAACCAGAAGGATCCACAACGAAGAATATACAACCATGTACCAGGGGGCTTTGGGGAGAAAAAGGAAAAAAATAAAATCTTTAAAAAAAAAAAAAAAAGCATCCATGTGACCTGTGTTTGTGACTTAAAAACATATAAGATATTTGCCTATTCTTGTTATACCCTCACATACTTCTGGCTGAGAACTGGAGGGCAGAGGAAGCACTGCCACCATCAAGGTCCCAGCATGGGCATTCATCCTCAAACCAGTGGCTAGCTCCAGCCCAAGTCATAGTCTTAGAAAAGGGCCTGTATTAAGTATAAATGAATGAGGTCCAGGAAAACATAGGCAAGATTCAAAACTTTCCTCAAGTAGGAAGAAAAGCTAAATACTTTTTAAAAATACAAATATTTAGAATGGTTCTCTCATAGCCTATCTTGTAATATATAATGATACTGGTTTTCCAATTAGATAATCCCAAATCGATATTCAAATAAATCTTGACTCTCTTTAGAGATGGAAGATTTAAAAAACTGTGTGTGTGTGTATATGTGTGTGGTGGGGAGGTGATTCCAGAATCAGTCCCAAGAGGCTAGGTCCAATACTTCATAAATTTTTACACTGCAGTCATCCATTCTAAGCACTGGAACTAGGCCTACTGGTGATTTCTATTCTGCTAATTCCCACAAGCCTTTCTAATACACATTTGGCTCCCAATAGTTTTGTGGATAATTTGCTGTGAAATTTGGCCTCACGGTCCACAGTAAAGAGATTTAACAAGACTAAAGAGGGTGCAGAGGGGCAGTCACTCTCGTGTAGGTTCCATTTCTCTGTGCTCTACGGTGGATACTAATTTAGCTTTGTGTCTCAGCATTCTAAGGTGCCCTCTTGTGGTTGGGAGAGGTAATGAGCATCCTAATGACACTGCAGTTGCCCAGAGGTACGAGTCCAGATTAAGTCACTGTTCGACAGCCAACAAGAGAACACAGTTGAACTCCAAGAATAATATTCGGATTCAACACTCTGAAAGAATCATTGATATCCATACTTGACAAGTTCTAACCACATTTAAAAAAAAAATAAGTAAATAAAGTAAAAGTACAACTTAACTTTTTGGGCCATCTTACTTCCAAATAAAATTTACAGAGCAGAATTTTTGTAAACTGGTGCCTGTCATGAAGTAGAAGCCCCCATCTGCTTTCAGGAGATTTGGCCAGTCAAGGGCCTTTAAGCTGAAGAAAAGGAAAGCCCTGATCATTCCAGATATCACTCAAGGCATCTGGACATAGCAATAATGACCTCAAGGTCATGGACTGGTGCAATCAACACATCGGCAAGTTATTTCACTCATTTCTATAGATGATAACCCCTAACCTCACTGCTCGTTTTCCAGACACATGAGAAATACAAAGCGGTTGGCAAACTCATCCCCACTCCTGGGAGAAAAAAAAAATAATGCACATACCTTACCAAGGCAGCCCGGAGAAATTATCTTTGTACACAAGAGCTGAAATTATATAAACTTGGAAGGCAACAGGTTATGAAAACCCTATAAATTTATGGACAGGCTTCCAAACAATGTTCTCCTTCTCCCCTCCTCAATAAACTGAGACACCAAGTCTGGGATTTGAGAATTATAGCTATGATTCTCGCCAAAGTGACCAAATTACAGCTAAAGGCTTTTGGCTCCAGGTAGTTTCAACAGACTAGTGTCTCCTGAACCATCGCAACTCCCTGTGCCCCCACCCCAAAGTGCTTGGGGAATAGCCATTATCTCATTAATTCTTAACAAATATCTATGAAAAAGGCCGAGGGAGAGGAATGATTTCCTATATCTTACAGAGGAGGGAACAAGCACAGAGATTATTTATAATTCAAAGTGAGATTGTGGCATGTCAAGAGAAGAAGAATATTGGCAGGTCATGCTGGTTTTCTGAAAGTTGTTGGGCAAGTTTAGAAAGCAATTGGAAAGTTTATCAGAGTAGCTACTTGACAGGCACCAGGAGAAAGAATCTCAGACAATGAAAGCAGGTTTCTGGCTCTTCGTCAAGGTGCTGACCTACCTTTCCCAGGAACAAATGTAACTTAGAGACAGCGTAAATACGGGCATATTGACAGTGGAAACTCTTATTTTACAGCACAAACAGATTATATAAACCAGTGTAAGATGAACTACTAGATGTCTGCATGTGTCATTAAAGGAAGTCCTGGAATTCTTCTATAAGTACTAAAAAAAACAGGAATGGTCTAGAGATTTCTATTTGCAAATAGTTTCAAGAATGGACATACTAACGTTTTAAGACCCCCAACCACTTTGTGGAAATCAATGATACTTAACAATTTCTTCACAAAGCTTTCACATTAGTTCACAAACTAAGAGATTAAGTATTTTCTAGAACCATGTACTAAAGTACTTTCATAATCGTGATTTCATTTTGTCCTTGTAACAATGCTGTAAAGAGTTGTTATTCCCCATTTTATAAGGAAGGAATCAGTGTAGGAAAGTTAAATGATTTGCTCTGAAGGTTATCAGAGAGCAAAAAAAAGAAAAAATAAATAGGAGACATTACTGTGTTGGTGGTACGAACAAGAGCTGATGTTATGAGCTCTGGCTCTCAATTTGTTGATTGCTACATTTGCAGTGGCAGAGTAGTCTGGTGTCACAAATGAGGATGGCACATGCCTGAGTACACAATACAAGTTGGTCATCGTTAGTATTTATTATAGATAATATTTAAAATGACTGATAGAGTCCAAGGAAAATAGCTCCAAATTTACATATTTTGTTGTTGGAGTTCTATGTAAAGAATTTTTTTATTCAAGATTTGACTTCCTATTGGAAGACTGAGCGAATTTTAGATAATTTCACATTGTAGGAAATATTTTGAATTTGCACAAGTGTAGTTGTATTTTGTTGATGATTTTAACAATGGCTACTCTCATCTATAAATGTCAAATCAATCATCCAATAAAAGTTACCAACATCAAAAAAAAAAAAAATGGGGGCTGGCCCTGTGGTAGAGTTGTTAAGTTTGTGCACTCTGCTTTGGTGGCCTGGGGTTCGCCAGTTTGGATCCTGGGTGCAGACCTATGCACTACTCATCACGCCATGCTGTGGCGGCATCCCTCATAGAGGAACTAGAATGACCCACAACTAGGACACACAACTATGTACCGGGGCTTTGGGGAGGAAAAAAAAAAAAGTAAGATTGGCAACAGATATTAGCTCAGGGCCAAACTTCCAGAAGAAAAAAAGTTACCATCACCTGTGTGGCAAATTACTGTTTAAATAAAGGGGAAACTGAAGACACAATGCTGAGGCTCTCGTACATCCTCTCAAGTGCTCATCATTATCAACGTCTTCCCAGTTGAAAGTGTGCAAACCCTAAAAGTCACTTCATCTTTCTAGATCTGAGTTTGTCATGTGCCAAATGAGGGTACAGATTTAGATGATTGGTAAGGTTCCTTCTAATTTCCTTCTAATTCTTAGTCTGTATGATATTATAGAATGGGATCAGTGCTCAGTTTAAGAATATATGTCTCTGCTCACTTTAAACTAGTGCCAGTGATGGGAACTTCAAATGCTATTATAGAATATAAAACTAGAAACTTGTCTCTGAGTTCAGCAGAATCCTGACCATTTTGAGTTATTTCTGAACTAGGAATACAGAAGGCACAGAGGGATGAAGACCAGCTCCATCTAAGAGATGTTCACAAGTATATTTCAGTGTTGGCTGAGCCCCTACAGGCAAGATTCAGAATGCTGGATTTTAAAATCTCCAACATATACTCCTCTTCAGTTCTTATAAAAAGACTATTTGGCAAGTGTTCTCCTAGGCATCTTGTATGGGAATCACTCTGTAGTTAGGCTGATGGAGTTGGTCTCCAACGCTAAAACTCCTCAGCTGCTCACAATCTCTAAAATTCACTATCGTTTTCATTTTAAGAGAAAAGAAAACAAACATCCGATTCTCAGAAAAGAGCAAGGAATCCATCCTGAAGTTGGAAATCTGGCCAGGGGCATGGAGGGAAGGCTGGTAGGAGGCGGGTTTGGAGTTTTCTGACATTGATTCAGCTCGTTATTTCCCCTAAAACTTAAAATCTCAGCTCTAAGGCAGGCCACAAAGCTCACTGAAAACTCCAAGCAGCCTCCACACCATCAAGCCCAGTAGACCTACATTCTTGCTTCCACTTACAGAAAACACCAAAGACTACGCACATGCACAGTTTCCACGAAGTAATGGTGACCCCACTGTTCAGAAAGATTGAAGAGTTCAAATGAAGGGTATTTTCCCCTCTGACAGAAAAACAAGATAAACATATCAAGTGCTAACTGCCTTAGTGAAAAATCCTTTGTTGAACAGACAATTATAGATAAGAAATAAGAATAAACGACCAAATGCTTTGATGTTTTAAAAACAAACACTTTGATGTTTCAAAAATACTCACTCGCCAAAACAGAAATTAGTTTTATGAGTAAACAACATGTTAAGCGTCCAGAGAGAGAAACAAAAGGAGTAATAGCAATCTGAGAAGAAATGGAGAACAATGGTTTAATGTGATATTGCGCAAGAAAACATTTAGTGGAGTTCCTGGTTAGAGAAAGCTTCCTGGAAGAGGCAAATTGAGGCTAGCTTTGGAATATAGGGATCCTTCTCTCACCTTTTGTATAGAAACAGTAGTCCTCCATTCCTGTAGATGGCATTTAAACAGCCAGCCTATAAGGCATACTTATTTCCACCTCATATGAATCTAGTTCATAGAAATATATTTTATAGTATGTCCACTGACTTCTTGCCTGGAACTCTTTTATTAGAAAAATTCAAATTGCTCATGCATATGTCCTCTTAAAAGATTTGCTCTGATATTTATTATTGAATCACACTTTTCTCATGAAAACACAATTCCAATGAACTTGAGAGGTGAAAAACTTTGATCACAATTTTCATTCATAATTCAAGTCAGTGGGATAATCTGATTTGATTAACAGAAAACTGTGTTCAGACTTTTGCCACTTTTTTCCCTGTAAGGCACAGCTGACTTCATAATCATAACGTTACTTAAGATATGAACCAGTGGATGAACCCCACTATATAATTTAAGAATGACGAGTTGACGACAATATCGTTCATTATAGACTTTTCAAGACACTTCCTCAAACCCTCTTACATGTGAATTTCACAACATCCTGGTGGGTCAACTAGACTCAGATATTGCTAATCCTGTTTTATAAAGATGGGAAAATAGGGCCTAGAGAAGGAAGACAACCAGCCCAAGCTCACATACAAATCAATAGCAGAACCAAGTCCTATATTCTTCCTCCACACCATCTGTGCTGTTAGCAAAACACTCGTGCAGAGAAGTAGCAGCAGCGGCAGCAGCAGCAGCAGCCAAACAAGAGCAGCTACCCTTTCTGAAGGGCTGACTGTGTGCCAGGCACTACGCAGAGCATGATACATCTATTACCTCATTTAATAATCACCTAGACCACCACCAGCAGCAGACGTCATCTCACGTTATGGTGAGGGGACCCAGGCACAGGCGGTAGAACTTTGCTTTAGGTCACACAGCTAGTGCGTGGCACAGCTGTGATTCAGCTTCCCATCCGCCTGATGGAGAATCTTGAACTTGTTCTCTGACAGATGGCTGGTGGTCTCAGACTTCAAGTCCTCAAGTCTGCTCAGAAGTCACCTTCTCAACGAGGACTATCTTCCAGACTCCATTTAAAACTGTAGCCCCATTACTACTCTGCTGAAGTTGATCCTCCTTACCTTGTTCTACCATATGATTTAACTTTTTGTTTTTTTGGGGTTTATTTTACTATTATTTTTTTTTGAGGAAGATTAGTCCTGAGCTAACATCTGCCACCAATCCTCCTCTTTTTGCTGAGGAAGACTGGCCCTGAGCTAACATCTGTGCCTATCTTTCTCCAATGTTTTTTATATGTGGGATGCCTGCTACGGCATGGCTTGCTAAGTGGTGCAGAGGTCCACACCCAGGATCCAAACTGGCGAACCCGAAGTCACCAAAGCAAAATGTGCAAACTTAACCGCTGCGCCATTGAGCTGGCCCCTTAATTTTTTGTTTTTAATGTTGATTGCTAATATAAGCTCCACAGGGCAAAGATCTTTGGCGTTTTTCACTAACATATCCTAGATGCTCAGACAGTCCTATCCAATAGAACTTTCTGTAATGACGAAAATGTTTTATATCTGTGCTATATGGTAGCTACTAGCCACAGGAACAAAACTGAAAAGTGGCTAGTACCACTGCAGGACTGAATTTTTAATTTTATCATCTAATTTTATTACTTAAATTTAAATAGCTACATGTGACTAATAGTTATCACACTGGACAGCGTGGGCCTAAAACAAAACCTAGCACAAATAAACTGCCAATAAATATTTGTTAAATGAATGAATTTATAAGTAAGTGAATGAGTAAGACATATTTTCCATATAGCCTACAGACTACTTTCATGAATTGACAAATTTTATCTTTTTCAATAGAATTAATGTCTGAAAAAAGTCCAAATTAAGAGACTAGTTTGAAAATTCAGATGATGTGACCAAAACATCAAATACAGATTTCTCAAATTATTGGCTTGTTTTTGTCATCTAAGACACAGAATCTTCCAAAACATTTTTTTGAAAACAGAGGGAAAGCAAACCAGTAGCACATAACAAATCTCCATATACGACAAAATATACATATATGGTTATGACACTAGATACCTTTTTGACCTTGTTTTTTTTCTCATAGGTCTCTGACAGAGGTTTTTTCTTCTGCTGAGTTGTGTCTTTGGAGAATAAATACTCAAACTCACTAGTATCTCGAATATCAGGTTCTTCTAAGGAATCCCATAAGGTTGGTGTAGCATTTTGGCTTAAAAGAGAAAATGACAAGTTAAACTTAAGAACCAAAACAGAATAGAATACAATTAAGTCTCTAATTTTTTTAACTCATTTTAAAAACAGATGTAAAACCCTAATAAAGCTTGGAGAAAAGCTTTTAGTGCTACATATTCTTTTTAAAGTCAATATATACTATAGAACATTAAAGCAAATACACATTTCAAAACAAAAAAAGTCATTAGATACAATCAAAGAGAGATTATCTAGAGAAACCTCATGGGACCAGAAATCCTAGGATTGATTGTTGAGGTCATATAAACTGCTCCTCCCTCAGTTTGTGGCATTTCCATAATGGGTAAAAATGGGCATTATACAGTCTGAAAAGATAACCAATTTTTAGACATTGATGGGCTAATTCTTAAACTGAATGAGAATGGAGTACTAAGGTGAAGATTGACCCTCTCTTTGGATTTTTTCTACTAGTTTTAAATACGGTTTTCAGGATTAGCTCAGGTCAACTCAGAGCAGGACCTATACATGTGAACAGGCTGTGCTCATTTAGAAATACGTGATTTATTATGTCCTGCCCTCACAACAGTATTAACAATAAAAACAAACCAGAAAACTCCATTGTAGCAGCTCCCAAAGGGATTTCAACTACAGCAGCCATAAGGAGACTGTGTTTTATTTTGTCTTCTAAAAACAAGGGCACCCTAGTTTTGAAACAAAGAAAGAGAAGATGATCTAGAAAATCAGATATAGAGGAACTGCCTCTGAGAGCTGACTCAGATGGGTTACTATCCAGGCTCCCTTCAGAATACATTTTCTCCCAAATGTCTATTTTCTTAACTTACTTTCTTATCTTATTTTTAAACACTTCTAATGCCCATACACAGAATAAAATTATGTCTCATCTACACATTTACTGCTTTTCAAACATACATATATGTTATGATCCATAACACTTACCTTTGTTGCAAAGGATATTTTCTCAGTCAATGGAACTAAAAGAACTATTATTATATGGGATGGTCCACAAAATTGTTTGATTTAAAAGGCGATTTTCTTGTTCAAAACAGTAAGCGACATTGGCTTTTCAGATCTGTGTGTTCGCATGCCTGCCTTTCCCATGAAATATGACATTTTGGTTCTGGCCACATTCACTTGTCTCTAGATTTTGGTTTTTTTTTTTTATTAAATTTGCTCTAACATAATACTTGAGCCATTTAAGAGTATATATGTGACATATCTAAGTTATAATGTATAGTAATATAACGAATATCTGAAATCATCACCCAAGGGCTAGAACATTTCCATTGAAGTACATCCATCTATGTGCTCCTTCCTCAGCCGGCCCCCTCCGCCACTCACTCAACTTCAAACACTATTAATGTTAAGTGCTTATCTCGGCTGCACTCAGGAAAGGGGATCTTGACGGGAGAGGAGAGTCAAGGAATTTTGGAGCTTGCAGCCTGTTAACGACTGCCATTCTGGGTCTCATGAAGGTTCTGGGAAGCTGAAGAGAGGGTGCCTAGAGGGAGGTGATGTGACACATAAGGCAGATTGTTCAGACCCACTGCCCTGCCTTGCCCTCTACCACTTGGCCCCAGCTCCAAGGACTCAGAGCCCAGGCCAGTATGACTAGTGGTATAACTCAATCATATTCTGGAGCAAATTGGCTTTGGCAGTCGGGCTGAGCACTTCATCACCATTTACAACATTATTTCTATGGGAAAAGGCATTTCTAATAATGAATAGAAGAATTTCAGAATATCACCTCAGTAGGTTGGGGGCAATTGGTATTTTGTGGGGCAGTAACAAGGACTTGCTCACAGTGGACCCTCTGCCATAACGGTCAACTCTTTTCTGACCACTGAACATATAATTCTAGCTCAAGAGAAGAGGGAGAGGAAAGAGAAAGGAGAAGGAGGAGAAAGGGGGAGAAGGGGGAGGGGGGAGAAGGAGGAGGAAGAAGAGGGAAGAGGGGG